>NW_014577258.1:924793-926383 GCF_000485595.1 Priapulus caudatus | reverse complement strand
AAATCAGGTTTAATATCGTTACACAGTCATCTCCTCTGTCGGGAAGAGGAATTGTAGTCAGCAGCGTCTTAATACGAAGTCTGTGCGCTGAAACAAATACTGACTGTGCGGGGGGGGGGCACGTACCATTCTCAAACATGCGTTTACACTGCGTCGCGGAATGCGAAACTTTAGCCGTGATTTGTTGAAATAAGTTATACGACCGAGCGCAACCAGGGAGCGCGTATCTCACATAACACGCAGGGCTCCCGCGTTCATTTATATAATACATATAAACAAAGATGGGGCGATTTCTCGAAAATAATGGCAGCAGAGAGCCGAGAGAAGCCGAGCGAGAGATCGGGAATGTTCGCGTATATTCGCGAAGCTCTTTTTTTAAGAACTGCGGGCTTTATGGATACACACATATACACGTGCGCGAACGTGCGGCAGAGCGCGAGCTACTACTTTGATGACTTTTACTAACCATGTAGGCACCCCAATAACGAATCTCTCTCTCTCTCTCTCACTCTCTCTCTCTCGCTCTCTCATTTATTCTTTCTTTGTTTATTTATTTCTTTCATTCTTTCTCTTGGTGAAGGAGACGATTGATTGGTGAGACGAGTTGATTGTTGATTGGTGAGACGATTGATTGATTGATTGATTGAGACGAGTGATTGGTGACGGACCCCGCGTTTTCTGCTACTGCTATTGTTTCTACTGCTGCTGCTGCTGCTGCTGCTGCTGCTGCTGCCGCTGCTGCCGCCGGTGCTACTACTGCTGCTACTGCTACTGCTATTGCTGCTACTACTATACTACCAAGAGTAAGATAATATAGGAGGAGTATGACACTCCAAAACACGTGAAATTCAACATTTGCTTGCCTAATTTTACCGATGATATATTACGTGCAACTCGATAAAAATTACATCTAAATTAGCGTTGGGCATCCACCGCACACTCAAACTTTACTTTGTTTCCATACCTCTTCTTTTTATGGAGATATCGCTTTAAACGTCACACATGGTTTATAGCGTTTGACTATGGTGGTGGTTTACGTTGCCTCCACGTTCAAACAGTGGCTAGCCTGTGAGGAATGGTCTTGTCTGTTGACAAGAATGCCACCTGTTGGCGGCAGGAGTAAGATAATATAGGATATTATATAATATAGGAGATTATATAATATAGGATAATATAGTATGTGTGTATATATTTAGTGTGTATATATACGTGTATATATACGTGTATATATATAGGATAATATATATAGTGTGTATGATATAATATAGGATATAATATAGGATTCTATATTATCTTACTACTGCCGCCAACAGGTGCATGGCATTCTTGTCAACAGGCAAGACCATTCCTCACAGGCTAGCCACTGTTTGAACGTGGAGGCAACGTCAACCACCACCATAGTCAAACGCTATAAACCATGTGTGACATTCAAAGCTATATCTCCATGAGAAGAAGAGGTATGGAAACAAAGTAAAGTTTGAGTGTGCGGTGGATGCCCAACTCTAATTTAGATGTAATTTTTATCGAGTTGCACGTAATATATCATCGGTAAAATTAGGCAAGCAAATGTTGAATTTCACGTCTTTTGGA
>NW_014577258.1:910293-922793 GCF_000485595.1 Priapulus caudatus | reverse complement strand
AATGGAGAGCCAATACATCAAAACAGATTATATATATATATAACGGAATTATATATATATATTTATATATATATATATGGGCCGTTATAGGTACAAGGCTTTCATTAAAGAAAACGTACTGTTCGTTGGCTAACCGCCGGCGCGTGTCAGTGCCAATGTTTGTATCGATCGATTTCAGGAAAACACGGAGAAATCACGTGCTTTTCAAGTGCGAACACCGCCGCGCTAGATTTCTAAAATATTTATATTAACCACTAAACGGGTAAGAAAGGATGGAAAGAATTAGACGATTGTGCGAGTCGAAAGCACAAAACCCACACGGGGGTCTGAGCAGTGAATCGGAGCAGTCCCGTAGACACATGCATGCTTCAAATCAATGTCTACTGCACGACGTGATCTGACTGATTTTTATTTATTTATCCTTTTGTTCAATTTTTAATTTATTTATTTATCCATCACATCTATCTACCTCGCACGACTGGGATGAGGATTATGACGTCACCTGACTGGCTGAAATGCATCACGTGACAGCCGAGTAGAATCCCTAATTGGAAGAAATCATGTCGAGTGTTTACATTATTTTATACAATTATATATATATATTATTATTTATATTTACATATATTTTATATATATTTTACGTTGTTACTGCGTTTGTATAGTACAAGTTTACTGTTACAAATAGGTCCCAGATGTCCGCTAGTAATCAGGTTTAACATCGTTACACAGTCATCTCCTCTGTCGGAAGAGGAATTGTAGTCAGCAGCGTCTTAATACGAAGTCGTGCGCTGAAACAAAATACTGACTTGGCGTGGGGGGCACGTACCATTTTTCAAACATGCGGTTACACTGCGTCGCGGAATGCGAAACTTTAGCCGTGATTTGTTGAATATATACGACCGCAGCGGCAACCAGGATGCGCGCTATCTCACATAACACGCAGGCGCTCCCGCGTTCACTTTATAATCAATACATATAAACAAAGATGGGGCGATTTCTCGAAAATCAATGCAGCAGAAGAAGCGAGACAGAGCAGCGCCAGAGATCTGGGAATGTTCGCGTATATTTCCGGCGAAGCTCTTTTTTAAAGCTGCGGGCTTACGGATACACACATATACACGTGCGCGAACGTTGCGGCAGAGCGCGAGCGGACTACTTTGATGACTTTTACTAACCATGTAGGAGCCCAATAACGAATCTCTCTCTCTCTCTCTCTCTCTCTTCTCCTCTCCTCTCTCTCTCGTCTCTCTCCTCATCTCTCTCTCTCTCTCTCTCTCTCTTTCCACTCTAGTCTCTCTCTCTCTCGCTCTCTCATTTATTCTTTCTTTTCTTTCTTCTTTCTTTCTTTCATTTCTTTCTCTTGCGTGAAGGACACGATTGATTGGGTGGAGACGAGTTGATTTTGTTGATTGGTGAGACGATTGATTGATTGGATTGATTGAGACGAGTGATTGGTGAACGGGACTCCGCCGTTTCTGCTACTGCCTATTGTTTCTTACTGCTGCTTGCTGCCTGCTGCTGCTGCCCTGCTGCCGCTGCCTGCGCCGGTGTACTACTGACTGCACTGCACTGCTATTGCTGCTACTACTGCTACCAAGGAGTGTAGATAAGTATAGGAGGAGTATGACACTCCAAAACACCGTTGAAATTCACATTTAGGCTTGCCTAATTTTACCGATGATATAGTACGTATGCAACTCGATAAAAATTAATCTAAATTAGCGTTGGCGCAGTCACCGCACACTCAAACTTTACTTTGTTTCCATACCTCTTCTTTTTATGGAGATATCGCCTTTAAACGTCACACGATGGTTTATAGCGTTTGACTATGATGGTGGTTTACGGTTGCACTCACGTACAAACAGTGGGCTGCCTGCTGAGGAGATGGTCTTGTCTGTGAGCAAGAATGCCACCTGGTTGGGGGGGGGGCGGCGGAGTAAGATAAATATAGGATATTATATAATATAGGAGATTATATAATATAGGATAATTTATAGTATGTGTGTATATATTTTAGTGGTATTATATACGTTGATAGTACGACGTGTAATATATATAGATAATATATATAGTGTGGTATGACTATAATATAGCGATAATAATATTAGAATCCGTATTATTATCTTGACTACTACTACA
This sequence comes from Priapulus caudatus, assembly GCF_000485595.1. Lineage (NCBI taxonomy): Eukaryota > Metazoa > Priapulida > Priapulimorpha > Priapulimorphida > Priapulidae > Priapulus > Priapulus caudatus. Next base: position 920,654 of record NW_014577258.1, on the reverse strand, counting down.
CTACTACTACTGTACTACTGGACTACTACTACTACTACTACTACTACTACTACTACTATCTACTACTACTACGTATACTGCTTGCTGCTGCCTGCTACTACTACTACTATCACTACTACTACTACAACTACTACTACTACTGATCTACTCTACGACTACTACTACTACTACTACTACTACTACTGCTGCTGCTGCTACTGCTACTACGCACGTTACACGTACATACCGCCACAATACACGTACGCGTCCGCTAATTGCCCCTGACTCACGGATCCGGTGAAAAACTCCCCGCGCGCAAACGACAGCGGCTCTAGCGCACTCAGCATGTCTGTCTGTATATACAAACGCGCCGCTCTCGCATTAGCCGGCAACATGTCGAGCGCACAAAGTTTTTTCCCCCTCTCTCCTTTCTTCAGGCGAATAGAGTCGGAGTGTAAACTCAGCGGTGCATCTCTCTCACGCAGCACACGCTTGAAGTGATTACGTCACGAATTTTCTATGGTAAAATGTGTAAAATTTGTGTTGCCATTTTTTTTACATTAAAAGTAAGAACTAACGGGACTAAACGTATCGTCAAATTCTTACCTGATAACGTAAGATTGATTCTCAGCTAGTTAAAAATCCAAAAAACCTGGACGATTTGATATTAGTGTTCCTAACATTAATTGCTTGCTATGGGCTATGTATGCGTCACGAGTGTATGTTCACATCGAACAATAATTATAGTAAAATAAGAAATTAAGTATAATGCAGCAATTTAACCATAAAAAGTGAACAGAATTACTTATATTTTGTGAAAAAGTGGAAATGTTTTTTTTATTTTTTAGTATTTACGATGACGTAATCACTTTAATGGCGAGATCGAACGAGCGGCGGCGCGTGTAGGCGACGATCACGGAAGTATCGGATGCCGCCAGAGTGCGTGACGATCGACAGTGGTGGAGCAGCGCACATGTGGAGCACGCTCGGTCACACGGTACCACTACCCACCCGTAAACGGACACCTTAATCCCTACCCACAGACAAACACCTTGACCCCTCACTCACACCTCACCTTATCCCACGCATATCTCCGTCCTCTTACTACCTATACCACCCTACAAACCCACCTCCACCTCCACCCTATCCCACCACACCTCCTCTTGCCCTAACCACGCCTACCTCCACTCCTCGCACACCCTGTCCCCGCCCCTTGCACCACCATCTCCAGCCTAACCTACCCTCGTCTCCTTACCCTTTCTTGCCTTCCCTAACACTACGACTGCGCTCATACCAACCCTAGCGCCTCGCGTGCTTGCGCTCTTGCTATCACTTACCTTCGTGAACACCATGTATTTTCGTGGCTGCTGCTCCATGTCTGTGCGGTCAAGCTTCATGCTGCTTCCAGCCACGTACGCTTACCGGCATGTCCCTCCCGCACCGCCACGACTACCAACCTGTAGGTAAACCACATACATATAGTTACCGGCATGTCCCTCCCGCACCGCCACGACTACCAACCTGTAGGTAAACCACATACACATAGTTATCGCACTGTCCCTCCGGCACAGACATGTCTCCTCCACCACAAACACACCACAAACACGGCGCTGCACACACACACATGCCACACGCAACACACACACACACACACACACCCGCGCGGCGCTCTGGGCGGCACGCGCCTCTCGCGCATGCCTACTCTCTCTCTATTCTTTCTCCTCTCTCGCGCTCTCTCTCTCTCCGCGCTCTCTTCTCGCTCTCGTCTCTCTCTCTCTCGCGCCGCTCCTCTCTCGCGCGCTCTCTCTCCTTCGCTCTCTTTCTCTCTCTCCTCTCTCTCTTCTCTCCCTCCGCTCTCTCTCTCTCGCCGCTCTCTCTCTCGCTAGCGCTCTCTCACTCTCTCTCTCTCTCTCGATCTCTCTCTCTGCTCTATGCTCTCTCTTTCTTTCTTCTTCTCGTCTTTCTCTCTTTCTCTCTCCCTCCTCTCTTCCCTCTCTCTTCTTTCTCTCTCTTCCCTCTCCCCCCCATCTCTCTCCCTGCGACTCAATTCGCAAGTCACTCGTTAATTAATCGTTGTCTGCACTCGACTTCATAAATTCTTGCCGATCCTCAAATATATGCGCAGTGAATTTGTCTCCACTAAACAACAGCATAACTTGCCGGCAAAGCCGCCACGACCCTTGTGAAGCCTGACACAACACCCGATACGGTGTTCCTCCGGACAACAACACACCCACATCGCTCCTCAACGCGCTTCCAGCATATGTCGCAACCAACCGCTTCACGTTGTCCCACAGTGCACCCCCCTCACATAAACGCGAAATCGGGACGGGTCACCCCTATATAACAAACCAACACGAACCGCAGATCACTTTCGTGAAAAACTTCCAGCAGCAACACCTCAATTAGCCCTTAATCACTATCATCCTTCACGAGCCCACGCGCGCGCTCGCGTCTCGGCTCTCCGTCCGAATATATATTGTCGCCCTGCCTGATTGAAAATGACCGGTCGAATTCCTGCAGGTTATCCGCCAACCTTTAACCTTTGTTTGATCCGATAACAAATCCAATCCCCATCCGCCTCGCAATACCATACGCTATAGCCGTCGCTATCGCGGACCAATCCGCAGTCTGTAGAAATCATTATTGGTCTCTTCGTCCTGTCTCTCATGTTTACTCCTCGCTCGCTTCCTGATGAGCTGTCTGTTCTGTGTGTCACTGTCGGTCTGTCTGTTGACTTCTGTTCTCTGTCTGTTCGTCCGTACCGTCCGCCCGCCGCCCCGTCCGTCCGTGCGTCCGTCCGGTCCATCCAGACCTCACGTCCCCTACTCCCTCCTCCGTCCATTTTCGCGGACGTCATACCGTACCCGACCGCGTCCGTCCGTCCCGTACCGTCCGCCCGTTCGCCGATCCGTCCATCGTCTGCTCTTATATATATCAGTCTCGCTGCTCTCTCCTCCTCTCTCCTCTCTTCTCTTTCTCTCTCGCTCGCTCTTTTTCCCTTTTCCCCTTCTCCTTCTCCTTTCCTTCTCTCACGCGTGCTTATTTTCAAGATTGACGATGTAACAAACGTACATTCGTACAACGTACACCTCGACCGCGTCCGCTGCCCGCGCGCCGCGCTACTCCTCTCGCAACACCTGTGGTGTGTGATGACGACCTCGTACTACTGTCTTCGTGTGTGTGTGTGTGTGTCGTAGTGCGTGCCTGCCGTGTGTGGGTTCATGTATGGTGGTGTGTGGTTGTGTTGTGTGTGCTGCGTGCGTGCGCGTGGCCGTCGTGCCGATGCACTGACGCGTGTGTGTCTGCTTGTGGGTGATGTCGCTTGTGTGGTGTCGTGTGTGTGTGTGTGTGTGTGTGTGTGTGTGTGTGTGTGTGTGTGTGTGTGTGTGTGTGTGTGTGCGTTTGCGTGCATGCGCGCGCGTGTAATTGACCGTGTCGCGTTAGGCCTTCACACACACGGAGAACGCAGTTACCGTTTGTTCTCTGGAGCCAAGGTCGATTACTTCATCCGCAACGAAGGCTTCTGTTGAACGCGTCTCTCCTCTTTGCTGCTGCCTCGCACGGTCGGCCTTAAATCTCCCCTTTACCTGCCGAATTTGAGAGGGACGAGGTGCGCGTCAGAAGTCGCCTTGCTTGCTCCGCCTGTTTCAAAAGCGCGCTGATGATGATGACGCTGGAGACGACGACGATGATGATAGTCCACTTGTCTGCTGCCCGGAGACAAACACACAGCACATGAAGGCACGCACGCACGCACTCTCGCACGCACGCTCGCAGACGCGCTTACCACGCACATGCACACACACGTAGAGCGACCGAGCAGCGATTGTTCGCCTGAATGTCGGCCACCAGCACCGAGCGCGCTTCGTGTGTGTGTGCTGTGGGTGTGTGTGTGTGCGCCTCTGTCTATGTGTGTATGTGTGTGCTGCGCGCACACCGGGCACCTGGGAGGCAGATAACGTTAGAGAGTAGCTGATTAGTCGGAGCCCCGCTCACTGCCCGCATCCGTTGCTAGGCTGCGCGTGTTTGCTTCTGCAGCACTGCAGCGATCACGCGGAGAACGGACAGACAGTGCTGCCACGCGGTGGCAAAAATCGTCGTTAATTTCCGCACTCTCCTCCTACCATATATACACCCTTGCATGGCGATGCGAAATGCTAGGTTTTTGGCGCCAGTCCAGAGAGTCCGCAAGAGGCAATTTTCGACGCGCCTCGTGCAATCTTACAGCACTAAACTCATTAGCTTAATAATTTCGCATTATACACGGTGTAACCGGGGTGTTTATGTGAATGTTGTGGCATTATTGCATATATATATCAAGAGCTCATAATATAGAGAGTCTCTATTATGAGCTCTTGATATATATATATATATATATATATATATATATATATATATATATAGTACACGTCAGAAATTAATGTTTATCCAATACAACTCGCATTTGCATGAATTCGTAGTTATCTCCTTATTGCCGCATGTACGGGTCGTTATCACCTACAAATAAAGGGCCGGTGTTTCTGTACACAGGCAACCCTACGTTAGCGGTCAACTCCATATAACGGTCACATGTTCATTAGGGACATTTCTGGAATGGTCGTCGAGAGGCAGGTAGTCAGTGTAATCATGGCCATTAGAAACCTCATTTTTTATAGGAAAGTACTCCTGAGTATCACCTACCTTATATATATATATATACAGAAAATATGGAAATGACAACAACTGCATGAATGCACCTGCATGAAGAGCTAATAAAGAGCTACATGAAGAGCTAATAAAGTGATAACGTTAGTGCATAATTATGTCTCCAGTTGTTGTCATTTTATTATTTTCTGTATATATGTATATATAAGATAGGTCATACTCAGGAGTACTTCTTACTTCCCATATATATTTATTCGTGCTATGCCGTGGCACGGCGTAGCCACGAGCGCCACCTTCATATACATTAATATTAGCATAGCGGGAAACCAAAGACGTGATGCTGCGAGCAAAGTAAATATTTTCGATCGGATTTTACTAACCACACGTGCTGTCAGCCTGCCCGGCTCCAGTTTGAACGTATAAGAACGGCCGAAGATAATTTTCTTGGCATTCAACGGCGACCGACGTCGCAGCGCCATTTCCCTCTACATTAACATAGCTGCATGGGAATCGTGGCGCGATACTGCGAGCAAAGTGAAGCACGTAGATAAGATTTTCCCATTCACACGTGCCGTCGGTCCGCCCTCGACTAGTTTGAACACTTGAGAACGGCCGAAGAAAATTTTCTTGGCAGTCAACGATGACCGACGACCGGCGCGCACGAGAGAGAGAGAAAAGGAAAGGGACCAGCGTGCGCGCGTGAGAGAGAGGGAGAGAGTGCATGGGGGCGGCCGGGAGAGATATTCAGAGAGAGAGAGAGAGAGAGAGAGAGAGAGAGAGAGAGAGAGAGAGAGAGAGAGAGAGAGAGAGAGAGAAGGGGGTAGAGAGAGCAAGCGGGAGAAATGCTCAACTGGCACTACAATATATATATATATATATATTATAATATTATAGTATATAATATTAGTAGATAATAGATAATAGATATATATGATAATATGCTAATAATTAGGGGGGTTACTTGTATCAAGAGCGTATAAAGAAGGACCTTCTTTATACGCTCTTGCTTGTATGTATTTATAATCTATAAATAGTGAACTCACGCTTGCATGTATGGAGAATCCGCGAATAACTATGTCTTGTGATGGCACGTGCGTGTTAGCAATACCAACCGGATATAATTAAGCTGTATGCCGAAAAACAGGAAAGTTTTATTACGTTTTTTTAAATGTCAATTATAATCCAGAGGACTTAAAGGTTAAAGATGACAGACCATGTATATTCTGAGTTGGAAGTACTGAGCGATTCAGATGGTGAAGCATGTAGTGATGAAGACTCTGATTTGGATGTGGAAGACAGGGAATTCTTGTAGGAAACAACCATTTTTATAGGCTATTACGTTCCAAAGTTTTGTCTATATACAGCTCAAATATTGACATGTCTGAGCACTTTAATTTGTTCACTTTCTTTGGGGGTCTGCAAGTGTCAAAGTTAAGAAATCAAATAATGATAAATGACATTAAACATGCTGGTTTGAATATGGTTAACATTTTAACTAAATTTGATAGTTAAATATCAAAATAGATTTGTATCTATTTGAGTAATGTAAATGAGGAATAGAAAGTTATGTTTAATTACTGGATGGCTAAATTGGGAGGAATTGATGTGATTTGGAATTGTAAATGTATGCTAAATGATGTTTACTTTTATAGAAATAAAATACCGGATTTTTTATTGTGATTTATTTGCCGTATGGCTTCATGAGAGAAACTGTTCAGGTGATTTCTCTTGTCCGCATGATTTTGAAGACACTATATATGAGAAATGAAATGGTTGAAAAGAAGTGCTATATATAAGGGAAACATGTTGTTTCATCAAATCGAATGTTTTGTACATTGGAGATTTGTTGGAAGATTCCAGCTATCTGCAAATCAACAACATAAAAAGAAAGTTCATAAGCAAAGCTGGTCGATGGATCAGTGGTTTCCTTTCCAGCTAATCTAGCTAAATAATGGGGGGGGGGCATATATTTGGGGGCGTCTGGTGGGCACACCCCACCAGTGAAAAATTCTGACAGCGGCCAGTCATGATACCTGGGCCGGGTACCTGGGACTATGCCGAACATTTTTCAACGGGTTTCAGACGGGGTTCAACTAATCTAGCTCAATTTTAGGGGTGGGACATTTGGCAGGTTTGGCGGATTTGTCACCACTGAAATTTTGAAGAAATTGAGCCAGAGCGAGAGCGCCATCTGTCGTGGAGTTTGGGCTGGAGTTTTGTCCTATGGTCCTACCAGGAGCGCCGATTGGCTGACGCGTACGCGTGTCACGACCATTGAGCACCCGTCTCAGGAGTCACACAGTAATGGCAGCGCACAGATGGACATTTTCACAACATTGTCATTATGATGTGGCGAATTAACTAGCGAAGCGCGTTAGTTGACGTTGTACGTACATTGTAGCCACAAGTTCCCTTCTCGCTTAACACTACGTTGGCGAGAGGTCTACGACGTGTAGACGTGTACGACGAGAGTCCTACGACGGGTAACAGTCGGAGAGCCTGGTCGGTTTACGTACATTGTACTCCTACTCCTAGTCCTACATACTCAGGATGCTGTTAGCTAAGGCTAATGCTAAGGATGCCTAAGGATGCTGCCTAGCCTAAGCCTAAGGCTGTCAGTCGATATCAGTCGTTCAACTATTTCGTAGATATGGCTAAGTCAGGTTCGCCGGCAGGCCAGCAAGCCACATATGGATATAGGGAGTTTCTCTTCGGAGGCTTGGGGGCGTGTGCTGCAGGTTGCATCACAAATCCCCTCGAGGTCGTCAAGACCAGGTTTCAACTGCAAGGCGAGCTCAAGGCTCGAGGCCATTATGTGCGCACGTACCGCAACGTCTTCCACGCGTTCTACACAATCGGTCGCGTGGACGGATTACTGGCCCTGCAGAAGGGATTAGTACCCGCACTCTGGTACCAGTTCTTCATGAACGGTGTCCGACTCGGTGCGTTCCAGTCGATCAAGAACCTAGGCTTCACCGCAGATTCGCGCGGAAGCCAATCGCTGTGGAAGAATGTTGTTGCTGGTGCGATGTCCGGCACAGTGGGAGCGATCGTGGGAAGCCCAGTGTACATGGTAGGCCTAATTGTTACAACTTCGCAATTATCAAACAACGATATAATAAGAGAAATTACATAATAAAATTACAATGAATTATATTGATGCTAGATAAATAGTAATAATAATAAAAGCTGTATTTTTAACTGTAAAATGTCGAATCAGTGTATCCTAATCACTTGTCAAAACAAAAATTTACGAAAATGGCAAATTGAATGGTCATTAGGTGTTATCTTGTTTCTGATGTTTCTACGCTGTAAGTTGATATACGCAGCCTTGATGAGTTAACTCGCTGTCAATTTCGTTTTCGTAAATTGATGTGAATCGGGTTTTATACATATGCATATAATGTTCACCCAATTTTTTCGCTCCTGTGGCCATTCATCAGTGACACCCTGATCCCCCGTGCGCACGGAAGATCTACCGCTAAATCGCACATCTATATGTCTGCCTTGCCAGGTGAAGACGCACCTTCAGGCGCGTGCCCACGAGAAGATAGCCGTGGGCTTCCAGCACAGACACACGGGCATGCTGCAAGCGATGCAGGGAATCTACCGTGAGTACGGCGTGCGCGGGCTGTGGCGGGGCGTGAGCGGCGCCATCCCGAGAGTCATGGTCGGCTCGGCCGCACAACTCTCCACCTTCTCGATGGCCCATGAATGGATCGAAGGCTTAAAGGTGGGTAGGTAGGTGGGCGGATAGGAGGAGAGATCGAATTTAATGCATCTCTTATAGGGCTCTGTCTCACTTCTCGTAACACAGGTAGGCGTGCAAAGTGTGCGCTTTTCCATGTCGAAATGTGAAACTTTGCAATCGTTACTAACCTTTCACGTTTCCTTGATGTTATCGCGAATGTTTTAGGCAAGCAGCGTAGTTACTAGAATTTCACAGTTACTTGATATTATCGCATGTGACACAGGAAAAGCAGCGTCGTGACCAGCCTTACATGGTTACTTGATGTTATCGCACCCATTTTTAAAAGGCAGGGCAATGCTGTTACTAAACTCTCACGGTTACCTGATGTTATCACCTGTAGGTGTTTAAGGCAGGCAGCGTCGTGATACTATAGCCTCTCACGGTTACTTGATGTTATTGCAGTTGTTTAATGCAAGCAGCATCATGAATAGGGTGTTAGCCACAGTGTTGTTAATCGGCTCCGCACCCCGCAGTCGAGACGAGTCGGTCCGCACCCCGTCCGAGTCGACGTCGGAGTCCCGAATGTCCTGAGTCGAGTCCGCGCCACCCGAGTCGAGTCCACGACACCCGACATCGAGTCCGAGTCGCAGTCGAGTCGTTTTGATAAAAAAAAAAGGGCGGCGCACAGACGACAAGGCCATTCACTTCTATGTATGTCGTTTGTTCAAAAATGGGGGGGGGGGGTGTTTCCTGTCCCTGGATCTGTCATTGTTTGCATAAATTAGACGTACATAAACTTGCTATAGTCCACTTTTGGACGCAGCATTTCTGTGGTCGACTTAGGAATAATACACGTTGTTGGAAACTATAAATAATAAATAATGGTGCATTATGCATTGTTCCGCTAAGACTTTCTATTGTATGTAGAATGTTAGATGTTGGCCATCTCACCGACTTGGCTTTATGAGATGATCTCGGGAAAAAGCGCAATGCGTGCATCGCTAGCATTCGAAAGTGGCTATAGCAGCCGATAACACAGAGAACGAGTCATACGAAACGCACAGCCGAAATGTCAAAGATAACGTGGATCCCATTTGTGTTTTACGAGATGACACGGTTGTGTGAACCAATGAGAGAGTGCTAGTACTAGTCCTACTACCAGTTACCTACACCTTCGACCGTGGTGAGGATCGTATAGTCGATACTACTAGTACTCGCCATTAAGGTTCATGACTAATTTTACACTCTTCTGCCTTAATAATTACGTGCTGCCCAGCCGCAGTAGACGACATTGATTAAACCGCCCGCCGCCTGTGTACTTATTTTGCCCGTTAGTAGATTAAATAACGATGTGCCGCGTTAAGCTCAGCCCCCGCGCATTTAAGGCGCGACATACGCATCTAACTGAATACGATGTAATGTATGGCCCTTCGGACCGGTCTCGACCCGACGTCCTCGAGTCCGGAGGGGTCGAGTCCGAGTCCGAGTCCGAGTCATTGCACTCCGAGGCCGAGACCGAGACCGAGACCAAGGAAAACGGTCTCGAGACCAAGACCGGTCTCGAGACCTACAACACTGGTTAGCCAGGGGAAAAAATCAGGGAGTCTCACCATCTGAGCGATGCGAGTAGGATGCGGTGGGTGCGAAGTGCCCTAGGGGGGAGGGCCTTACCTTAAAATGGAGGAAATGTAGTCTGAAATGCCAAAAAAACAGGAATCTGATATGATTTTATATTCTTATAAACACTGACATTGTCAGTTATACAAGACCTGTGTATAATATATAAAATTAGGCCGCCCTTATGCCGTCTCTATCAAATTTCATCCGTCTCATCGAAGAATAGGTCGTCCAAACGACTGGTAGACGGGTCTCTGGCTAACACACTGGTCATGACGAGCCTCTCACGGTTACTTAACGTTATTACAGGTGTTTAAGGCAGGCAGCGTCGTGACGAGCCTCTCACGGTTACTTGACGTTATTACAGGTGTTTAAGGCAGGCAGCGTCGTGACGAGCCTCTCACGGTTACTTAACGTTATTACAGGT
>NW_014577258.1:903254-910283 GCF_000485595.1 Priapulus caudatus | reverse complement strand
GGTTGAAAAAGTGCTATATATAGGAACATGTTGTTTCATCAATCGAATTTTTGTCGATTGGAGATTTGTGGGAAGATTCCAGTATCTGCAAATCAAAACATAAAATTAGTTCATAGCAAGCTGGTCGATGGATCAGTGGTTTTCCTTTCCGTCTATCTGATAAATAATGGGGGGGGGGGGATTATTTGGGGCGTGGTGGGCACACCCCACCAGTGTGAATATTCTGACAGCGCAGTCATGATACCTGGGCCGGGTATAGGACTATGCGAACATTTTTCAACGGTTTTTTCAACGTGGTTCAACTAATCTAGTCATTTTAGGGTGCGACATTTGGCAGGTTTGGCGGATTGTGCACCACTGAAATTTTGACGAAAATTGACCATGAGCAGAGGCCATCTGTCGTGGAGTTTGGGTTGGAGTTTTGTCCTATGGTCTACCAGGAGCGCGATGGCTGAGCGTCGGTTCACGACCATGAGTCACCGTCTCAGGAGTCACATCAGTAATAGGGGGGGAAGGCACAGATGCACATTTTCCAACATTGTCATTTATGATGTGCGAATTTAACTGCGAGAGCGCGTTAGTCTGACGTTGTTAGTACTATTAGTATGCACAGTTTCCCTTCTCGTTAACACTACGTTAGGCGAGAGTCTACGACGTGTAGACGTTCGACGAGAGTCCTACGAGTAACGTCGTGAGAGTACTGGATCGGTTTACGTCATTGTACTCTACTCCTGAGTTCCTTACATACTCAGGATTGGCTGTTACTAAGGTAACTGCTAAGGATGCCTAGGATGCTGCTAGCTAGCCTATAGGCTGTCAGTCGATATCAGGTCGTTCAATTTCGGTGATATGGCCCTAAGTCAGGTTCCGGCCAGGCAGCAAGCCACATATGGTATAGGAGTTTCTCTTCGAGGCTTGGGCGTGTGTGCAGGTTGCTCACATCCCTCGAGTCGGTCAAGACGATTTCAACTGCATAGGCGATGCTCAAAGGTTGAAGGCTTATGTGCGCAGTACGCAAGTCGTTCGCCAGCGCGTTCTACACATCGGTAGCGTGGACGGGATTACTGCTTGTAGAAGGATTAGTACCCGCACTCTGAGTACCAGTTTTCAATGAACGGTGTCCGACTCGTGTGCTTCAGTCGATCAAGAACCTAGGCTTACCGCAGATTCGGCGCCGGAAGCCATCGCTGTGGAAAATTTGTGCTGGTGCGATGTCGGCAGTGGAGCGACGCGTGGTGAAGCCCAGTGTAATGCGTAGGCTAATTGTTAAACTTCGCAATTATCAAAAACGATATATAGAGAAATTACAGTAATTAAAATTATCATGAATTATATTATGCTAGATAATAGTAATAATAATAAAAGTGTATTTTTTAACTGTAAAAGTCGAATCAGTGTATTCCGAATCACTGGTCAACAAAATGATCGAAAATGGAGAATGAATGGTATTTAGTGGTTATCTGTGTTTGCTGATGTTTCTACGCTGTTAGTTGATATAGCAGCCTTGATGAGTTAATCGCTGTTGAATTTCGTTTTTCGTAAATTGATGTGAATCGGGTTTATAATATGCATATTAATGTTCACAATTTTTCGCTCTGTGGCCATTAATAGTGACATCCCTATCCCCCGTGTGCCGGAAATCTACCGCTAATCGCATCTAATGTATGCTTGCAGGGAGACGCAGCCTTTCAGTGCGGTGCCGACGAGAGTAAGCGTGGGTTCCAGCCAGACAACGGGCATGCTGCAAGCTATTGCAAGGTCTACGTGAGTACGGCGTGCGCGGGCTGTGGCGGGCGTGAGCGGCCCGCCATCCGAGAGTCATGGTCGGCTCGCACCGCAATCTCCCTTCTCGAGTGGCCATGAATGCGTCGAAGGCTTAAAGGTGGTGTAGGTAGATGTGTCGGGATAGGAGGAGAGATCGAATTTAATGCATCTCTTATTTTTTTAAAGGGGGGGGCTTATGTTCATTTCGTACAGAGGTAGGCGTGCAAAAGGAGGGTACGTTTTCATGTTTCAAATGTAAACTTTGCATCTGTTACTAACCTTGCTTTTCCTTGATGTTATCGCGAATGTTTTATGCAAGCACGCCGTAGTTACTAGAATTTCACATGTTACTTGATTTATGCATGTGACAAGAAAGAGCAGCGTTTTCCCCCCTGACCAGCTTTAATGGTTACTTGATGTTATCGCCCACCATTTTAAAGGCAGGGCATGCTGTATATACTCTCAGGGTTACCTGATGTTATTCCATGTAGGTGTTAAGGCATGACACGTCGTGTACTATAGCTTCACGGTTACTTGATGTTATTGCAGTTGTTAATCAGCCGGTCGCAGTGAATAGGGTGTTAGCCACAGTGTTGTAGTCGAGTCCGCACCCAGTCCGAGACCGATGTCCGAGTCCGCAACCCCCGAGTCCGCGAGTCGAGTTCCGGTCCGAGTCGAGTGCGCCACCGAGTCGAGTCAACCCCCACCACCACACCCCCGACCGACCCCCACCGGCCACCCCGCCCCCCGACCCCCCCCCCCGCCCCCCGAGTCGAGTCCGAGTCGAGTCGATCCAGTTTTGTATAAAAAAAAAAGGGGGGCACAGACGACAGGCATCCTTCTATGTAGTGTTTGTTTCAAAAAAGTGGGGGCGGGGGTGTTTCACTTTCCCTGGATTCTGTCACGTTGTTTGCATAATTTAGAAAGTACATAAAACTTGCATAAGTCGACCTTTTGGGACCAGCCCTATTTGTGTGATTAGGAAAATAAAGTGTTGAAGAAATAAAATAAAAATAAAATAAAAAATTGTGCCTTATGCAATTGTTCACGCTACGACATTTCTATTGTTGTAGAATGTTGATTAGTGAGAAATCATCGACTTGGCTTATGAGATTGATTGGGAAAAAGGCTAACGTTGACCATGTAGACATTCGAAAGGTGTATTTAGTCAGCCGAAACACAGAGACACGAGTCAGACGAAACGTGTCAAAAGTAACGTATCCATTTTGTGTTTTTACGAGAATGACACGGCTTAGGTTGAAACCAAATGAGAGAGTTGTAGTACTTAGTACCTATCTACCTAGTACCTTACTACTTCGAGTGGTAGAGTCATATAGTAGTACCTACCTAGTACTCGCACATAATGTCATTGACATAATTTTACCCTTTCTGTCCTTTATTTGCTTGCTGCAGCGGGCCGCAGTGACGATTGGTTGATTAACCGCGCCGCTGTGTATCTTATTATGCAGTGGGTTAAATACGAATTGTTTTTAATGCGCGTTAATCAGCCACGCGCGATTTTAAGGCCGACAAACAGCATCTATGACTACTATGCTATGTAGTGGCCTCGAGCCGGTCTGACCGAGTCTCGGAGTACGGGAGGGGTCGAGATCCGGAGTCGTAGTCCAGTCATTGCGCACTCCGAGGCGAGACCGAGACGAGACAAGGAAAACGGTTCTCGGACCAAGACCGTCTCGAGACCTTACAACACTGGTTAGACGGGGAAAAATCAGGGAGTCTCAACCAATTCTGAGCGATGCGGTAGGATGCGGTAGGTGCGAGTTGCCATGGGGGGAGGGCCTTACCTTAAATGTGAGGAATGTAGTCTGATTGCAAAAAACATGATCTATTATGATTTTTATATTTTATAAACACTGCGTTGGTCAGTTATACTAAGACTGTGTATAATATATAAATTAGGCCGCCTTTGCTTATGCCGTCTCCTATCAAGATTTATCGTTCTTATCGAGATAGAGTGTCAACGATGCGTAGACGGGTCTCTGGCTACAACTGGTCATGACGCAGCTCTCACAGTTACTTGAAGTTATTTACAGCCGAGTGTATAAGGCAGGCCAGCGTCGTGACAGAGCCTCTCACGGTTACTTCAGTAATTCAGGTGTTTGCGGCAGGCACACGAAGTCACGTGCTGACGGCCTCTCAGGTTACTTGCGTATTATTACAGGTCGTTTTTATTTTTATTAGCGCGGCAAGCGTCGTTGACGAGCTCTCCGTGATTACTGTAACGTTTTTTAGGTGTTTAAGCAGGCGCTCGTGACGAGCCTATCTACGGTTACTTGACGTTGTTACAGGTGTTTAAGGCAGGCAGCGTCGTGACAGCCTTCACGGTTACTTAACGTTATTACAGTGTTTAAGGCAGGCAGCGTCGCTGACGAGCCTCTCACGAGTTACTTTGGAAGTTATTTACACGTGTTTAAGGCAGGCAGCGTCGTGACGAGCTATCACGGTACTTGACGCTTTACAGGTGTTTAAGGGCAGGCAGCGTCGTGACGAGCCTCTTCATGGTTTAGCTTTGACGTTATTCAGCGTGTTATAGGCACGGCAGGCGTCTGCACCCGTGAGAGCCTCTCACGGGTACTTGCGTTATTACAGAGCCTGTGTTTAAGACAGGCCAGCGTCGTGGCCGAGCCTCTTCACGCGTTACTTTGACGTTATTACAGGTGTTTAAAGGCAGGGCAGCGTGTACGAGCTCTCACGGTTATTTGACGTTATTACAGGTGTTTTAAGGCAGCAGCGTCGTTGCGGCCTATACGGTTACTTGACGTTATTACAGGTGGATTTAAGGGCAGCAGCGTGTTGGACCTTCGGTTAACTGACGTTATTATCAGGTGTTTAAGCGAGCAGCGTCGTGACGAGCCTCTACGGTTAGCTTATGTTATTACAGGTGTTTAAGCAGGCAGCGTCGTGACGAGTCCTCTCACGGTTACCTTGACGTTATTACAGGTGGTTTAAGGCAGCAGCGTCTGACTCGCAGCTTCATGGTTACTTAAGCTTATTACGAGGTGTTTAGGCAAGGCAGCGTCGTGACGAGCCTATCACGGTTACTTAACGTTTTACAGGTGTTTAAGGAGGGCAGGTCGTGAGAGCTCTCATCGGTATACTTGACGTTATTTACACGTGTTTAGGCAGGGGGCAGCGTGAGTGACGAGCCTCCTCACGGTTTATAACAGTTTATTACAGTGTTTAAGGCAGGCAGGCATCGTGAGCAAGCCGCTTCTCACGGTTATTGACGTTATTCAGGTGTTTAAGCAGCAGATCTGACGAGCCCGCTCACGGTTACTTGCGTTTTACAGGTTTTTAAGGAGGCAGCGTTACTGGTGACGAGCTCTCACGGTTACTTAACGTTATTACAGGTGAGTTAGGCATGCAGCGTCGTGCGCGCCTCTCACGGTTCCATTACATTCTTACAGGTGTTTAGGCAGACAGACCGTCGTGAGGAGCTCCTCACGGTTAATTGATCATTATTAAGGTGTTTAAGGCAGCAGCATACGGCGCAGACGACTCTCACGTGTTTACTTGACCGTTATTACAGGTGTTGGCAGGCAGCGTCGTGACGAGCCTCTCACGGTTACTTGACGTTATTACAGGTGTTTAAGGCAGGCAGCGTCGTGACGAGCCTCTCACGGTTACTTGACGTTATTACAGGTGTTTAAGGCAGGCAGCGTCGTGACGAGCCTCGCCGCGGCGACGATGAGCGGCAGCGTCGTCGTTCTCTTCATGACGCCGTTCGACGTTGTCTCGACGCGGCTCTACAACCAGGGCGTGGACGCGCGCGGACGTGGCCTCTACTACTCAGGCTTCACGGACTGCTTCACCAAGGTGCTAGCGAAGGAGGGCGTCTGGGGCTTCTACAAGGGCTGGGGCGCGTCGCTGTTCCGCCTCGGGCCGCACACCGTGCTCAGTCTCGTCTGCTGGACGGAGATACGCAAGGCGTACCACGAGCTGGAGTCGTACGGCAGTGATGGGACCTGCTCCTAGTTGACCTCTCCATGTGACGGAGATACTCGCGCCCCGACCCCCTCGATACTGTTGCTAGGTCGGTCGAGTTTATACGTGAGCGTGCGCACGGGAAATTCTCGACTTCGCGGCACTTCGTAACTAAGCAGCATTTTTAAAATGTTGCTATTGCGACGTTGATTGGTGAGTGCTACTGATCATCAATCGCTCCAGGCGGGGAAGTTTCTTCAGGAGCTACTCTCATTAAATTATTTATAGGTGGAAGGAGATATGTAAGTGGATTTTCAAAGATAAAATCTTTGGCATTTATTTAGTTTTTGGTCGTTTATGACCACGATCGCACAGGTGCACACATTGCACGAATTTATCTACAGGTAACTCTTGATTTACACGATAGTTAAAAATTGTCATGTCAATTAAACTAAATTTAATTTAGCTAAACTGAAACGTAAATATTGGAGATCAGGAGGTTAGGTTGGTAATAAGACAATGCAACTAAAAACTATGGTATACACGTAAGAATAAATATCACATTGCATAGAATATCAGCACATTATGCTAGACGGTGTACAACTACAGATTTTGGTTGTACAGAGAATACAAAGAACAGAATGTACCCCCACTTCTAGCACAGACCACTTGTACGTTACTTACAACACTACAACACTGCACATGCACTTTAATTAATTGTCCGTAATCAGTGGGAGTTCGTATGAGTTCATGCATTAATCGAACCTGTATAAATCGAGGGTTATACCTGTAGGTGTTTACGGATCTGAGTACAATGACTTAGTCAGTCACCAAATCTCTTCCCTTGTTCTGATTTTAAAAGTATAACACAAAAATAGGGATAGAAATAATTGAAAACGTTTATTTCACGTTTAGTTCTGCAGTTTATAGACTGCACTATAGACAACGTGCACCTTTACAGAAACTACAAACTACAAAATATGCAGTGCCTGTAAAAAATAGTTGATAGGTGAATACTGATGTTTCTGAGAAGTAGCTGATACCATCGATTATATGCATAATTGTTAAGCTGGCCTCAGTTTTTATTCCATGGTTGTAACGTTACTAATTGGTATATTGTTTGAATTTGATCTGATGCAAAACCCAATTGATATAGTTACAAGTAACCCCCAAATAGGCACTGTAATAAGCAGAGACATATTTATAGGACATATGATATTATATACATAAATTTATATATACATAAATATCTATTATATTTCTACAAAGATTAGCTCAGTTTGTAATAAGAATATAGCCATATTGGCTTTTTACAGTAAC
>NW_014577258.1:901136-902877 GCF_000485595.1 Priapulus caudatus | reverse complement strand
CCCCTCCCCCCACCCTCCCCCTACCCTCCATCTGCAATAGTGGGCGTGTCCTAACAATGATGTGTACGCAACTGCGTGTCTGCATATCTGCGCCTAACAAATGTGGTACTACGCACGACTGAAATTTTACGTTTATAATCGTAGCAACAGACCTCAGATGAGCCCAGACGCTCTGCGGCTCTTGTTTGAATTTGATCTGATGCAAAACCCAATTGATATAGTTACAAGTAACCCCCAAATAGGCACTGTAATAAGCAGACTTATATTTATAGACATAAATTTATATATACATAAATATCTATTATATTTCTACAAAGATTAGCTCAGTTTGTAATAAGAATATAGCCATATTGACTTTTTACAGTAACGTTGAATGAACGTTTTTGTTAGAATGTATGTGGTATCAATACGTTTTTTATAAATGAAACTTCAATTTCCCACAATGTGGAAAAGGGAAAATAAGCTGAAACTAAATGGATAATACTTGTTCTACTTTTAAACACAAACAAGTACAGAGACTCCCCGACTTACGAACATGTTCGGTTCCGAGTGGTCGTCCGTAAGTCGAACATATGTACGTATGTATATACAGTATTGTACAGTAGTGTATTATATGTATGTGTAAACATCAAGTAAACCTAGAAGTGTACATAGTGTAAACATATTATATACGTGAACACAGGAGTTGGCGAAAGTCAAAATCAGGGGGGCGATTGCGTCTTTTTATTCACCAATAGTAACATTATACACTAATGGACTTCAGGGCAAATTGTTTGTATCATCGAACATTCGTAACTCGAATGTTCGTAAGTCGGGGAGTCTCTGTATGTGTTAAGAATGATAAGACTGTTTGTTCGCATGACTTCTGCAATTTTAAAAACATTGCTGTGTACTGGTAATATTTTCCATGCTGACACAGCCTAGTTGTTTTTCTGTTGCAGCACAATCTTGTAGTTTATAATAACATTAGAAGTAGATAATAGGGATAATAGAAATTCCCTATTAACTACTTCTGATAACATGTTAATGACCAACAATAAAAACTTGTAAATCCTCGTTTTCAATGCATATATACGTATACTTGTTTTATTTGACTTGTCATACAATGTGATCTGACGTCAGCATAGAGCTATAAACTTCCCTGTTCATTGACTTGTTTTAGCCGGTGGTCGCACGGCCATGGCAACAGCCGGATATACCTGGAGATCAGCGTTGACTTCTTAGTCTTACATTCACTTGTCTTATCCAGCTGCACGTTCACTTGTTTAAACAGTCATCTGTTCACCAGTGTTTACCCAGCTGTTGCACGTTCACTTGTTTTTCTGCACGCTCAGCATGCGCAGGCAGTCGTACTCGGACATGACTGCTGACTTCCTCATTGCATCCTACACTCGCTTGTTTTACTGTGCACTTGCGGCAGCAGGTGGCTGTACTCACACGTTCGCTTGTTTCACTAAGCTTCCACGGGTTTTGTGCATTTTACTGCGTGCTCACAGCAGGCGGTTGTACTCGCACGTTCATTTGTTTCACCAAGAAGCCATCCATCCATTCACTTGCATCGCTGCACAAACACTTGCACGTTCGCGTGTTCACAGCAGCAGGCGGTTGTACTCGCACGTTCATTTGTTTCACCAAGAAGCCATCCATCCATTCACTTGCGTTGCCGCACAAACACTTGCACGTTCGCGTGCTAACGGCAGCAGGCAGTTGTACTCGCACGTTCATTTGTTTCACCAAGAAG
>NW_014577258.1:895175-901111 GCF_000485595.1 Priapulus caudatus | reverse complement strand
CGGAGATACGCAAAGAGGTACGGCACGAGCTGAGTCGTACGCCAGTGATGGGACCTGCTCTAGTGACCTCTCATGTGACGGAGATACTCGCGCCAGACCCACTCGATACTGCTTGCCTAGGTCGGCGAGTTTATACGTGACGCGGCGCACGGGAACATTCTCGCTTCGCGGCACTTCTGTAACTTTAAGCAGATGTTTTAAATGTATGCTATTGCGACGGTGATTGCGTGAGTGCTACTGTCATCAAATCGTACAGGCGGGGAAGTTCTCTTCTCAGGAGGCTAATTCTCATTAAATTATTTATGGTAGAGAGGAGATATGTAAGATGGTTTTCAAAGATAAAATCTTTGGCAATTTATTTCGTTTTTTTTGGTCGTTTATGAACCGATCTGAACAGGTGCCAATTGCCGAATTATCACAGGTAACTCTGATTTACATGAGGTAGTTAAATTGTCATGTCAATTAAACTAAGCCACGTAAATATTGGAGATCAGGAGGTTAGGTGTGGTAATAAGACATGCAACTAAAACTATGGTAATACACGTAATTGAATATCACATATGCATAAAGAATATCAGCACAGTTATGCTAGACGGATGTCAACTACAGATTTTGGTTGTACAGAGCATACAATGAACAGAATGTACCCCCACTTATAGCACAGACCGCTTGTACGTTACTTACAACACCTACAACACCTGCAACATGCCCCTTTATTAATTGTCCGGCTAAATCGTGGAGTGTCGTATTGGAGTTCATGCATAATCGAACCTGTATAAACTCGAGGGGTATACTGTAGGTGTTTACCGGATGCTGATACAATTACTTTAGTCAGTCACCAAATCTCTTCCCTTGGCGGTCAGATATTTGAAGTATAACAACAAAAATAGGGATAGAAATAATCGTTGAAGCGTTTATTTCACGCTTTAGGTTCTGCAGATTTATAGACTGCACTATAGACAACGGTGCACCTTTACAGAAACTACAACTACAAAATAATGCAGTGCCTGCTACCCTAGGTGATAGGTGATACTGATGTTTCTGAGAAGTAGCTGAATACAATCGATTAGGTATGCATTATTGTTAAGTGGCCTCATGTTTTTATTGCAATGCGTTGTAACTTTACTAATTGGTATCATTGTTTGAATTTGATCTGATGCAAAACCCTAATTGATAATAGGTTACAAGTAACCCCCAAATGGCGACTGTATAGCCAGAGACTTATATCTATAGGACATATAGTTGATATACATAAATTATATATAATACATCAAATATCTATATATTTCTAACAAGTTAGCTCAGGTTTGCTAATAGAATCATAGCCATATTGACTTTTTACAGTAACGTTGAATTGAGCATTTATTGTTAGCAATGTATGTGGTCATCAATACGGTTATTTATAAATGAAACTTCATTTCCCACAATTGGAAGGGAAAATAGCTCAAACTAAGATGGATATACTTGTTCTACTTTTAAACACAAAAGTACAGAGGACTCCCGACTTTCGAATGTTCGGTTCCGGAGTGGTTGTCCGTAAGTCGAATATGTACGTATGGTTCTACAGTATTGTTACGTAGTGTTAGTATATGTACGTGTGAACATCAAGTAAACTAGAAGTGTACATAGGTGTAAACCATATTATATACGTGAACACAGGAGTGTGGACGCAAAAAGTCAAATCAGGGGGGCGATTGCGTCTTTTATTCACAATAGTAAACATTATACCTATATGGACTTCAGAGAAGCAAATTGTTTTGTATCATCGAACATTCGTAACTGCGAATGTTCGTAAGTCGGGCGAGTCTCTGTAATGTGTAAGTGATAAGACTGTTTGTTCGCATGACTTCTGGCTATTTAAAAACATTTGCTGTGTCTGGTAAGATTTCCATGGCTTGACACAGCCTAGTTGTTTTCCGTTGTAGCACATATTTGTAGTTTTATAATACATCAGAAGTAGATAATGGATAATAGAATTCCTAGTATTTACTTCCTGAGTACATCAGGGTGATATCATAGGAGTGAGACAGACTAAAACGGGCAAAAATTCAACATTTAGATAGCTTAGTCTACTATGATTTATTGTGTTTACCTCGATAACTTGAGCTCAAGTCTTGCCGTAAATCATTAACTGTTATCCGGTCTAATCGTTGGTCTCATAAAATGACAAATCGGAGATATCGGTTCAAACGTAAACAATGTGGTTTTATCAATTTTACCTCATTGTTTATGAACATGTGAACCGAAACATAAGGGCAATGCTTTTGAAGCCCTCTATCGCTTAGCATGCAAACATAGCAAAAAACTAGCGAGGTTTGCGCGCGATTTCAGGAAAGTTAAACCGCCTCTGTTGTTATTATAGGCCATGTCGATGACAGTAATTATTGTTGATGAACATTGTTAAGGAAAATAAATGGATAAATTACTAAATGTAAATTTTTTATTCTAGTGTAAAATAGTATCAATAACAGCCAAGAGTCGTGTTTAACTATTCCGAAATCCCTAGCAAACTCGGCTAGTTGTTTGCTGTTTGCATTTGGCTAAGCCGATAGAGGGCTTTCAAAAGATTGCCTTATGTTTTGGTTCACCAGTTCATGAACAGATGAGGTATAAAATTGATAAAAACCACATTGTTAGTTTGACGATATCTCCGGGGGGGGGAAATTTTTTTTTGTTTTCCATTTTTATGAGCCAACGCATTAGACACGGATGAAAGATGAATGATTAAGAGCAGCTTGAGACTACAAAGTTTATCGAGTGGTAAACACAATAATTCATAGTAGACTAAGGCCTACTAACTGTTGAATTTTGCCGGTTTTAGTCTGGTCTCATCCTATTGATACACTCCTGTACATGTTTAATGACCACATAAAAGCTTGTAATCCTCGTTTTCAATGCTATATACGTATACTATGTTTTATTTGCTTGTCATACAATGTGTCATGACGTCGCATAGAGCTATACATTCCTGTTCGTTGATTGGTTTAGCGGTGGTGCCGCGCATGGCAAACAGCGGAATGTCCTGGAGATCAGCGTTGACTCTCTTAGTCTTAATTCACTCTGGTCCTTATCAGATGCCCGTCTCACGTGTTTAAACAGTTATCTGGTTCACCAGTAATTACGGGCTGTTCACGCTTCACTTGTTTTGTTCGCACGCTCAGCATGCGCAGGCAGTCGTTACTCGGCATGTGCTGACTTCTCATTGCATCCTTACACCTCGCTTGTTTTACTGTAGCATGGTGCGGCAGCACGGCTGGCCTGTACTATGCACGTCGTTGTTCACTAGCGCTTCACGGGTTTTGCGCATTTTCTGCTGTCACAGCAGGCGTTCGTACTCGCACGTTCATTTGTTTTCACAATGAAGCATCCATCCATTCACTTGCGTCGACCGCACACAAAACATTGCCGTTCGCCGTGTACGGACAGCAGGCGGTTGATACTCAGACGTTCACTTGTTCCCCAGCCGCCTGCGCTCGCTATTCTCCCGTGTGCTCACAGCAGGCAGGGACGGTTGTACTCAGACGTTCACCTTTTGGTTTTTTTTCCCCCAGTCGCCGTGCGCTTGCTAGTTCTCGCGTGCTAACGGCAAGCAGGCGGTTGTACTCGGGACCGTTTCACCTGTTCCCCGCCGCGCGCGCTCGCTAGTTCTCCTGAGTGCTCACAGGCAGCAGGCGGTTGTACTCGAGAACGTCACTTGTTGCCCAGCCGCGCCGCGCTCGCTGTTCTTCCGCGTGCCTCGGACGGCAGCTGGCGGTTTTACTTCAAGACGTTCACTTGTTTCCCCCAGCCGCCGCGCGCTGCTAGTTCTCCCGCGTGCTCACGCAGCTGGCGGTTGTATCGGTTCGTTCACTTGTTCCCCCAGCTGCCGGCGGCGCTCAATAAGTTCTCCCGGCGTGGTAACAGCAGCAGGCGGTCTGTACTCGACGTTCACTTGATTCACCCCCGCGCGGGCGTACGCTAGTTCTCCTGCGTGCTCACACGGCAGCAGGCAGGGTTGTACTCAGCACGTCACTTGTTCCGCCAGCCGCCGCGCACTCGCTAGTTCTCCCGCGTGCTAATGGCAGCGCGCGCGTTGTACTGAGACGTTACTTTGTTCAGCGGCCGCCGCTAGCGCTCGCGATTTCTTCCGCGTCTACGGGCAGCGGGCCGGTTGTTACTCGGCATTGAGCGTCGAACTTTCGACCGCAGTCGCACGTGGCGCGACCGCATAGTGGACCAGTTGCGCTCGACGGCAACCGCTGCGTCGCTGCAGCCAGCGGCGTCGCCAGCATCGCGCGCGCAGCGGAGCGCTGCGAGATTACGCCACGCTCGGCAGCGCCCCGCGTAGCCGCCGCTGCCGCCCACCCTCCTCGCCGGGCGGACGCCTCGGCAGCAGGAACAGTTCGTACTGGGTGGCGAGGCGCGCCGGGAGCGGCGGCGCGGCGCGCGCACAGCGCAGCCAATTGGCGAGGCGTCGCGCGACGCCGACACGACGCCGCGGCAGCGCAGCCGCGAGTCGCCGAATAGGCGACCGATGGTGCGGTCCATCTGCCGGATCATGCCGACGGATAGGTCGTCAACGCCGGCGCGATTCTGCACGAAGACGACGTGCGGGTGGTGTTCGGAGTGCTCGTCGGAGAGCGCCACCGGGTCGTGCAGGCCGCCGCCAGAGGGCGCGCTCGGCTTGACCATCTCGGCGGTGCGGAGCAGGCGCATGAGCTCGAAGTCGGTGAACCAGTCCTGCACGACGAGCACGACATGACAGACGGTCATCGTGAAGGCAGCGAGCTGCAGCAAGAGGAAGACAGAAGGGGTGAAGCCATGCTGCTAGAGAGAGACGGGGGGAATACGATCAGAGAGAGATAGAGGGAATAATATCAGAGAGAGACAGGGGGAGGGAATAAGATCAAAGAGAGAGAAAGGGATGGAGAGAGAAAGGGGGAAAGACAGAATGAGAACATATAGAGACAGAGAAAGAGGAAGGGAAGAAAGGAAGGATAGCTGGGGGAAGCCAAGCTATTAGAGAGGGGGAGGGAAGGAGGGAGGGATAGAGGGTGGAAGGAGGGAGGGGAACGAGCACATAGAGATTAAGCCATGCTGTTAAAGAAAAAAACAAAGAGCATAGAAAAAGAAAGGGAGTGAAGGAGGGAGGTCACGAGTGGAGAGAGAAGGGACCCACACACGCACTCCATGTCACATTTCAACTACATCCAGCATGAATCCCACACCTGTGCATTCCACATACCAGCATCACAGCAGACTTACATTCTACGACTACGTGCATCCCCACACGGCCTCCACGCATCCCTGACATCCATGCATCCCACAAACCCACTACACATCGTGTCTATCCTATATCTGCGTGCATCCCACATACCTGTGCACCGCACACCCCTGCATCTCACACACCCACTCTACACATCGCCTCTCCCCTTTCATCCCACGTGCATCCCGCACACCTGCGCTCTATACCCCGCACCTTACCTGCAGCGACTGCACCTCAATGCAGTTCTCCGACACCGCAAACTCGCTCCCGTACTTCTTCTCGTGCGGCGGCGGCCCCGCCCCCGACCCCATTGTCGTCGTCGACGACGCTGGCACCGGCGGCTGTATGAGAGCGTCGAGGGCGGCCGCGCTGAGCAGCGGCGGCGTGTCAAGGAGCACGACTCGCTCGGGCGTGACGAACACGTCAACGCCCGTCGTCTGCTGCTGCGCCGTCTCCGCGCGCTCGCC
This sequence comes from Priapulus caudatus, assembly GCF_000485595.1. NCBI lineage: Eukaryota > Metazoa > Priapulida > Priapulimorpha > Priapulimorphida > Priapulidae > Priapulus > Priapulus caudatus. The sequence continues at coordinate 895,399 of NW_014577258.1, read as the reverse complement.
CGACTGCGGCCGGAAGCAGAGCGAGCGCGGGTCGTCAAGGTTACCGCCGGCGAGCAGGGAGAGCACCGTAGACTTACCTGCCGGATGGAGAGAGAGAGAGATCCTCTCATTATCTTCCCTATCCTCTTTCCTGCCCTGCTCCTATTCTTGTCTCTCTCTCTCCTCTTCCCCCCCCCCCCAGCTCTCGCCCTCTCTCTCTCTGCTTCCCGCTCTCTCCCTCATAC
>NW_014577258.1:886702-893919 GCF_000485595.1 Priapulus caudatus | reverse complement strand
TCTATAACTCGGCCCCTAAATATAGACTAGCACTACCAAACTTGGATACCTTCACATCTTGGGGAGGAAGGCTGCGCCAGGTTCGTACCTCAAAACATTTGGCTCACTACGACCTTTATTTGACCATTTACGTTGACCTTGATCATATGGCCTTCAGGCCTCGTATGAACTCGGCCCCTAATTGACCTCGCGCTACCAAACTTGGTGGTAACTTACACACTTGGGGAGAAGGGATGTCGCCCGAAGTCGAAACCAGGTCACTGCAAGCCTTTATTTGACACTGACGCTTGACCTTGACCTTCATCATAATTCCCTTCCTGCTCCTATTAACTCGGTCCCTAATTGACCTGCTGCGCAGCAAAACTTCGTATACTTATTTAGGTGATCTGAGTACAGTAGTATTTAGTTTATAGCTATAGTATTAGTTACATTCTTGGAGAAGGCTGTGTCGCGTACCAAAACCCTAATCGCCCAACCAAATTTTAACATCACTTGCACAGTCTCAGGCAGATCGAGTTGTGAACAAACCTTTTGTCTTTGTGGACTTATTAACTTTACCTACCTTCTTACGTTGCCTTACAGAGATATTCATTCATACTAGATCACGGGGGGGATACATGTTATGTTTGGCGAAACTGCCTTTTCTAGTTTTTAAGTGATCTTGCTTTTTATTTTTATTTTTTAATTTTTAATGTCTGTTATCTTTTGATTTCTGTATTGTTTTTATACTGGTTTGGATGGATGGGATGGCCATGGGATGGCATGGGATGGCATGGGAATGGGATGCGTGCGGTGCGATGGTATGCGGATGGGATGGCATAGGGATGGGATGGCATGGCATCGGCATGGGATGTCATGGAATGGCATTGAGATTGGATGGATATGGGATGCGATGGCATGGATTGCAGTGCGTTGGGAGCGGAAGGATGGCATGGAATGCGGAAGGATGGTATGGATGCATGGATGCATGATAGATAGATGCGTTAGATTTTTTTTGTGGTATTTTCCTTTCAACCAAGCGGTCGCCAACCTGAGACAACGCCACTGATTTTCGCCCCGGGGGAAAACGCCGGGTATCCCATTAGTACTATATTACAACGTATACTATATAGTTAATTTGAATATAAAAATTTGTAGACAATGTATAAGTGGTGCACATCTTTGGCGGCTGTCGTCGTGGTTACGGAGCCGCGTGACATAGATGGCGACAACTGTGCGCGCCGCCCGGTCTGCAAGTCAGTCGCATGCGTCTCAAATCGCACGAAGCCCTGCATGAGTGCGATGCTGGTCTTTTGACATGTTCGCTCGCAACAGACGGACTTGCCTAGTCGTCGGTGTTCTCGGCTCGCAGGGGGCGCAGAGTAGTAGCGGGTTCGTACTCCCGGGGGCAAGCCCCGAGTTGTGGTTGGGTCTTGGTAGCAAGTATAATCAAAGTGAGGTGTGGTGGGCTCCTTAGGAGCAAGCGACATTGTTGTGGGGTTTCGTATGGGCAAGCCGAGTTATAGGCTGGCGGTTCGTATGGGAAAGCGAGTTGGGTGGGCGCTCGGTAGAGGGCGCAAGCGATTGTTGGTCGGGTCTCGTACTGGGGCAAGCGAGTTGTGTGGGGTTCGTATGGGGCAAGCGATTGTGGGGGGGTTCGTATGGCGGCAAGCGAAGTTGTGGTGGGCGCTCGTAGGCGGGCAAGCGAAGTTGTGGGCGTGGGGTTTGTATGGGTAAGCGAGTTGTGGTGGGTTTGTATGCGGGCAAGCAAGATGTGTTCTTTTTTTTTAAATATTTATTTATTCAGGCATTATCCCTCATATACAATACATAGACATACTTATTACAATAAATTTCTGATTCCATAAAATTGGATATACTACCGAAGGATATATACACACAAAAACATGACTAGCACACTTATTTACACTTGTGCGTCCATGGTTTTGCTATTTCCTTCGAATCATAACAATTACCACTACTATTCACACCCAACTATTGAAATACTGCAAATTGTTGTTTTAACGGGGTCGATACAATGGTACATGCTCATAAGACGATAGGATACAAACATTTCTCATGCTTCTAAGTTTTCAACGAATTCTTTTAGCCCCGCAAAAGCATACTCCTCTGCCTTATAAGATGTTTCTACCTTATTTCATCAGACCATTTCTGTAACACTATACTTAAAACTAGAATAAACAGATTTGCTCCTAACTTTCTGTGGTAGAGAGTTCCAAGGGCTTTCCGATTGCCAGTCTGAAAATTAAAAGAGTTTTTCCCAGGTCCTGCTTCCACCCTCGGCGTTTAAAATGGCACCGTCTTCACTCCTTGGTATTGAAACTATGGACTTCTGACGTTGAACATGCAAACCTTCTGTCATATTACTGTGCGGCCGAGATTAGCTGTAATATTTGGTAAAACCCTATTGACCTTCAGTTGCATTACCCTGAACTCTTACAGGTACCCAATTACAGCCTTGAATGGCCGGCTGTAATGGCTAATGGGGCTTTATTTTTGACACACTTGCAGCTTAGCCTAAATTTTTAGTGCCGCTTTGCTGAGACTGCTGGTGCCATGGGATCGCTTGGGCATAGTGGCAATAGACAACTAAGGAATTAGCCGGGCAGATGAAAGCTAAAAACCGCTCACCATCTCCCTTTAATGGCTGTCCCAGCTGTTTACGCGGTTTAAGGTGGCATACGTGTGAGCGTGGTTCGTGTGACAAGTACCCATCAGTGTGGCGAATCTATTGTTAACCTTTTACAACCTTATAAAAATTCCCGGTTACTCACCACCTTCAGGGAGTCTTCCAAAGTCTATTCCTAGATACTTAACTGTATTATTTTTCTGTGCAATTGCCACCCAATTAATTGTGGATGTCCAGGTTGTTGGTTATGCCCTGGACGCTTTATCTGGTTTAGTTCCAAAAAATAAATACTTTCGTGTTTTTCCAAGATGCAAGGATAAGATGTCTCCTAGTTCCATTTGAGCCATTTTAGTTTACCTGGAGTGCGAATTCTCTACTTAAAATGTCTTCCTTATAGCGCATGATACCATCTTGATCCCTGAAACTATATAAAGGCCGATGACGTAGCATATAATAAAAGCTCACGTTCAACTGCCCCTCTCTCTGCCCGGGATGGGCTCCCGATTAACACTTATCCAATCATTTGAAATACAGGAGGACCAAAATCGGTGCTATTGGCTGTGGCTACTCCACATGCAATCAGGGTCCTTAAGTAGCAGAAGGTACCTCCTACATCACGTTATTTGGCTGGTCTACCAGAGAGATAAGCACCGACCATTTCACCAGCGCCTAACCCCTATCCATTCCGATTCGCTCATCTTTCCTCCAGCTTGCGTGCCAGTTAGTAATTTTATAGTCGAATGGTATCAAAACTAAGCTTTTTGAAGATCTGATTGAGAAACCAGCTTCCATACCAGTGTGATTTCCTTGATCTGACTCTTGCGAATAAATATCGTTAGATGGATTAAACTTGTGTCAGTTGAGATAATTTGAGGTCTAAAGCCAGGATTGAACTCGTACCAGTAAGGCTGATAGCGTCTATGTCCCGCAGAGCAAGCCTCGGGCTGTACAGGGGGGTACTATCGCGCTCGATCCAGGGGGAAGCGGGCCCCCTTGCTCGCGGTATACCCTGCGTTACGCGTTCCGCATATATTCAGAACGCCTACCGCGCCCTTAAAACGCAAATCCTGAGGGGGGCTGTAATTTTAAAAAGCCTTGTCGCGTGCTCCGGCTCTCACAAAAGTAACTCATAATATTTTGTGCCGGGCCGGACCGTACCTCGCCTACTCCACTACGTAGTCTGTCTGTCTTAGGAAGTCGCTATTCCTAACCCTAACTGGCTCTTAACCGATTATCAAACCTCCGGCTGTTTACGATGGGGTTACGTTTATCTTCTTTGACCCGCCCCTGATATCATAAATTCCAAACCCTGCAACGAGACGTTTACTCGCCGAGCAGATTGGCCCAACATTGGAAAACACGAACCGTCCTCGACTCGCTCCCTTCCCCCCCTTCTACAACTGGGTACGGGGACTGCATGGGGACATAGATCCTATAAGCTCATAAGGATGATTAAAGAACCAGTGGCGTTGGTACCGTTTTTAATATATGTGAAGGCAAGGCAAGCTGTAGTGGAGTCATGGGTCGTTATGCGTCGGCCGTGGGGTTGAACCCCCGGACGGTCTTTATCGATGGAAATTCGTACGCATTCATACATCTTGCGGGGGTGGCATAAATGCAGTTTAATGAAAAAAGGAAGCTTTAAAACCATGCAAGGAAATCTCATTTGTTCCTGCGTGGCTCGTAGTGTGGGCTCGGTAGGTGGTTACGATGAATTCGGCAAGTGGTGGGGTCGGTCAGCGGCGTCAAACACTTGAAACTGCATTCAGGCCCATCCGTGCGAGGCACGTCATTAAGGGTCTAAGGTTGAGGGTCTAGTAAGAAGTCTGCGATAAGTCCCGACTTAGGGGTCATGTGAAAAGTGTGGGCTCGTAGCAGGCAGGTGAGTCAGTCCCGGTTGGGGAGAGTTGCAATTTCGTGAAGCAGGTGAAAACAAGCGAATGGTGGCGGGTTCGTACGGATGCGATCCTGCGGAAGGGAAATATGATCAAGGTCAAGGTAAAGGTCAAATAAAGGTCGCAGTGACCTGGTTTTGGTATGCTGCGCACCTTCTCCCCAAGATGTGTAAGTAGACCAAGTTTGGTCACGCTAGGTCACTTAGGGGTCGAGTTATAGAGCGGAAGAGAAAATCTCTGCGGCGGACCGAGCGGCGGCGACTAGACAGACATGAAACCATAGTATCCGCGCCGACTTCGTGGCGGGGGATACAATAATACATACTAAAGAGGTAGGTAAAGGGGAACAAATGGGAAAAGGGAAAAATAGTTTCCCAGCTGGGACTCGAACCCGGAATCCTGGTGTAGGAGATGGATGTTCTAGCGATTATGCCCCTGCGCCGTTAAGGGTATACACCATGGATTCCCACGTACGTGATGTTTTAATTAGAGTACCTACATAAAGAGAGTAGCGACAACTTCAGCACAGGCGCCATGTTTTAGCCACTGGACCGCGCGCGCCACCGCGCATACTAGTTATGCTGTACGCAAATTAGGTCTTGCGTTTTTACTTTCTGCATTAACACAAACATTGCACAATATCCCAAATTAGCACAATCATATTTATAAATGTTTCTATAAACAGAAAGGCACCTGTGAATTGAAGTACGATGTTATTGAAAAGAAATATAGATGAAAACCCTAGACGTTCCGAGGCAGCCGTTATCTATGTATTACTACTATTATTAGACGGGTTTGCTCTCGACAGTTCCACGCGACGTCAGTGTAATGCGAGTGGAACTGTCGAGCGCGGACCAGTCTATCTGCTCGCTGCCTGCGGCAACTGTACGCGGCAACTGTAGAGCTATAGCCTCTAGTACTAGTACTAATAGTACCACTACTCTCTAGTACTAGTACTAGTATTAGTACTACTCTAGTACTAGTACTACTATACTAGTACTCTCTATAGTTTGAGAGCTGCTTACCTGGCACAGAAATGATCCCGAAATCGGTTTCCATCCCAATCTATTCACTTTAATCTTTATTATCCCAAATCTTCCGTTTTTTGGGATCTGCAGGGAACTTATACATTTTGTACCCCTTCTCTCCCCTATTGCTGCAGGCAAAGGCACAACAACCAGGCATTTTGTCATTCCTTTCTTGCTCACAAATCGATTCACTGCAAAACTACAGCGATGACCGAGCTCGCGAATGCTCTAGCTGGCTAAAACATGGCGCCTGTTGTCACGTGATCCCATATTTTCGGTCCCCCTATGTCGCTACTCTCTTTATGTAGGTACTCTAGTTTTAATCTGTACGCACCGCCATCTATTGATGAATATAATTTTTTATCAATTTTTAACTTTTTAAAATTTTTGTTTCAGCCAGAAACACCTCCCAGACGTGCTGATTCTGAAAATATATTTAGTTTTCATTTAGGCTGTGGAGTTCTCTAGTTATGCGAGTACGGACTAATTCGGCTGAACAACTTTATATATATAGATTTTCCTCTAGGCTGCGGAGTTCTCTAGTTATGCGAGTACGGACTAATTCGGCTGAACAACTTTATATATATATATAGATAGTTGTATAGTTATATTTGGTGCTGATAGTAGTGTAATTGTTAGATTCAAGGCATAGCAAAACATGGACCACAATGTAAATAAGTGTGCTAGTCATGCTTTTTGTGTATATATCCTTGGTAGTTATCCAATTTTATGAATTCAGAAATTTATTGTAAAAGTATGCTATGTATACAATACATAGCATACTTTTACAATAAATTTCTGAAGGATATGAGGGATAATTGCCTGAATAAATAAAAAAAAATAAAAAAACCACAACTCGCTTGCCCCATACAAACCCCACCACAACTCGCTTACCCATACAAACCCCAGCACAACTCGCTTGCCCCATACGAGCCCCACCACAACTCGCTTGCCCCATACGAGCCCCACCACAACTCGCTTGCCCCATTCGAACCCCACCACAACTCGCTTGCCCCATACGAGCCCTACCACAACTCGCTTGCCCCATACGAACCCCACCACAACTCGCTTGCCCCATACGAACCCCACCACAACTCGCTTGCCCCATACGAACCCCACCACAATTCACTTGCCCCCTACGAGCCCCACCACAACTCGCTTGCCCCATACAAACCCACCACAACTCGCTTGCCCCATACGAACCCCACCACAATTCGCTTGCCCCCTACGAGCCCCACCACTACCCACTTTGACTTATACTCTACCAACCCCACCACAACTCGCTTGCCCCCTACGAACCCCGCTACTTACCTGCCCCCTGCGAGCCGAGAACACCGACGACTAGGAAGTCCGTCTGTTCGACGAACATGTCAAGGCTAGCATCGCACCACTGCAGGGCTTCGTCGATGAGACGCATCGACGACTTCATGACCGGCGGAGCGCACAGTTTCGCCTCTATGCTCACCGGCTCCGTAACCACGACGACAGGCCCTGCCAAGATGTGCACCACTTATACAATGTTACAAATTTTATATTCAAATTATATATAGTATAGTTGTATATAGTACTAGTGGGATACCCGGCGTTTCCCGGGAAAATCAGTGGCGTTTCTCAGTTGGTGACCGCTTGGTTGAAAGGAAAATGCCCAAAAAAATCTAACCATCT
>NW_014577258.1:874553-882155 GCF_000485595.1 Priapulus caudatus | reverse complement strand
TACTGGAGAAATTAGCGTTTGGATGCGCATTGGGCGGCTTTAATTATTAGAAATATTACAATTAGTATTACTATTAATATTACTATTACTAGTATTAGGCCTACCCGTTCATTTGGTGTTTTTGCACCCAAGATTATTGGAGTTTTTACTGGCAGTGGCATTGGGACAGGGTCTCTCTCTTTGCGTATTATCACTCCTCTTCGTCGTCTTCTTCGTCCCACGCCGGCAGGGTCCGACATATTAAACACTAATCGTTTATTGATAAACTAAGTAGACACCGGTAAAAACATTCACAAAATATCACAGTTTTTGACGTTCGATGGCAGCACTGCGCGACTGTTCTTGTGTTTATTCAAAATGGTTGCCGATCAGGTATTTTGTCAACAATCAACATTGCGATTAGTTCATTTATTAGTGCTTAAGCCAAGTGTGATATGTCACTTGTAAAGTCTGATCAAAAAATATGCCGTCTATATTAATATAGCTAACTTTAATTTCTTGACTCCTATAAAGTATAATAAACAATGTCGTTGCCGTATTTACTGAAATTTACACGAACGAACTTCAATGTCGGAATGTCCACTCAAACTGGTTGGGGATGGGCGGATTTTTGTCGTTAATCAAACTAGGTTAATGCTCACTAACGCATGGATATTGAGCCTTCCCACATTCAGTTGTCGTAAATATATTTTCAAGTTCACACACTTCTAAAAATACTGTAGTTACTGTACTACAACAGAAAAAAGCACCAGTAATTGAGAAGATTAGATGTCATTTGATTTGTGGCCTAACCAATTGGCTGAAATAATTACCGGTACCTTCTTGCCTCTGACTATGTGGCAAGAAGCCACCTTTCCCACTACGTGAAACCGTCGTAGAGCCTGGTCGGGTTGCTTCATATCTATCCCTGTATCCCTCTGTACATGTTCCTGTATCCCTGTATCTGTCTCTCTATCCTCGTTTCTATCCCTGTATCCCCGTATCTGTCCCTCTATCCCCGTATCTATCCCTGTTTCCTTGTATCCCCGTATCTGTCACTCTATCCTCGTATCTATCCCTATATCCCCGTACCTTTCCTTGTATCTGTTTCTGTATCCCCGTATCTATCCCTGTATCCCCGTATCTATCCATATATCCCCATATCTGTCCCTGTATCCCTGTATCTGCCTCTCTATCCCCGTATCTATCCCTGTATCATCGTATTTAGCCTTGTATCTATCCCTGTATCCCCTTACCTATCCTTGTATCTCTGTACCTATCCCCATATCCCTGTATCCCCGTACCTATCCCTGTATTCCTGTACCTATCCCTGTATCCCCGTACCTATCCCTGTATCCCCGTACCTATCCCTGTATGCCCGTACCTATCCCTGTATCCCCGTACTTATCCCTGTATCCCTGTATCCCTGTATCTATCCCTGTATCCCCGTACCTATCCCCGTATCCCTGTATCTATACCTGATTGTATGTGCTCGTTCTCTCGCTCGCAGGGCACAGAGCTGCAGTCGATGCGGCGGCTGTCAATGAGAGAGAAGTCGCTGCTCAAGAAGCGCATCTCGGCCGAACACAACAGCAACTTCCGCACAGGGTACGTGCACATCGACGAAGACTACCTCCACAAGACGGGCCTGCGCGGCCGCAAGCGATACTGCCTCTACTGCCTGCTCGCGTTCATGTTTGTCGTCGCGCTCGGAAATCTGCTGGTAGGTGGCGCATCGCGTCGACCGGTGTCGAAATTTGCTCCGACGAGTCTTTGCCACGTAACGCAAAGCTCTTTTCGTTAACTGGGTTCTACTGCAGTGCTGCCATGTTAGTATAGTGCCCCCAACACCAGGCTGCTTGATCAACTATGGCTAACGCAAACTAGATTTGTTGTACCATTTTTGCTTTTTGTGGATTCTTGGATCTTCCTGTTCTGAAGGGAGTAACTGACTGTGTGCAGAGATTTGTGTCCACGTAGAGTATTAGGGCCTATCTTTCTTAAAATAGAGTACTCAAATACACATTCACAGAATTTCAGCTTCCCCCTTGAATATCATTGTACGTTGTACTTCACTCTAATATAATTTTACTCTTTAGAATGTAATAGTACTATAGACCACTCTGTCAGAAAAAAATGCCCCATTATGGCCCCATTATCAGAAATATCGTACATAGTTATGATTATCGTCAGTCTAAAATGTCAAAACTTTACTTACTTCAAAAAATGTCGAAACTTTACTTCAAAACTCATGACATTTTATATTCATAATGTTGTAAGTACTTATGATGTTTCTGGTACCCAGAGTTTAACCGATAAGTATTATCAGGGCTCATTAATCATAATGTAAGCACATAACTATAAATGATATTGGGAATCTTGCGCATGCACATCGTTGGCAATGCACAACGTTGGAATCGCCGACGATTTCTTAATTTTGCAGGCAACCATTGTGATAATCCTCGCGTGGAAGATCGACTACCATGGCATGAAGGCACTGGAGTTCATCCCACCAGGCGTGCTCCTGCGATTCAAGCAGACGGCCGATCTCGGCATGATCGTGGCTAGGCGAGGTATCGGTGGCCTCGCCGACCAGGACTTTGATCTCAGCGGATACAACGATAACCCCGTAAGAATTGCACCTTTGTCTGTGACATCACACGTACATTAGGAGTCGAGCTGTAATAGTCCTGTCATTACTGCATTGAAGCACTAGTAGTGATGGAGTTCACTAGTGGTAGTTCCTAGCAGTGGGGTTCATAGTAGTGATTGTCTGTCTGGTAGTGAGGTATGCATTACAGATAATATAATGAGTGTTTCAACTGGGGTCAACCAGTGATAAGTGCCGGTTGATTTCTACATTTTATTGTCATACCATACGAATGCAATCGAATGAACTTGCAAAGTCAGGGTGTGAAATTAACGAGTCTGGAGTCAAATACTCCCCGATTTACTGTCGGACTCCCTGATTTGACATATGCAGGAGTCTGTGTGACTCCCTGAAAATTCTGCCATACTAACTAGCCTCGCAGAGTTACTGTATATTTTCAGCTAATGTCCAAAGAAAATTTGGCAGACGCGCAACAGCATAAATCTTAAAAATAAGCACATGCGTTGTTGTTAATATCTTTCATTTTGAACCCCAGACTGCGAACTCCCTCATTTTGCTGCGGACGCCCTCATTTTGCTGCGGACTCCTTCTTTTTGAGGGTAGTTGGACTCCCGTGTTCAAAAGTTAATTTCTACCCCTGAAAGTGTACCCTGTCCCCACAGCAGAAGTCTCGAGTGGCCATGGTAACCCATTTGTAAAGGAAACGTTTGCATTACCGCTCCCCACCCCACCCCAACTGCCATGCTAGACACTCCCCTCACCCTTCGAAAAAATTCTTATAAATTCATATAATAAATTCAGAAAAAAAATGTGAATCTGAAATTTTTTTAAAATAAATTCATATAATAAATTCAGTAGAAAAACAGTTGAATCTGACCGATAACCGCATGTCACCGCCTTGTGGTTTCACTTTCAGGTCATCATCGGCTCGAGGCGGCCAGGATCGGAGCGGCGAGATGCGAGTCTCGAGGTCGGGGTCAATTCGACCGTCATCTCGGCGAGCGACTCGGTGCGCTTCACGAACCCGGTGACGGGCGCGACGTTCTTCGACCCGACGTGGGATGAGTTCACCGTGCCAGCGCACATCAGAACGCTCGTCGCAGACGAGATCGTGTTTGGAAAAGTGAGCATTCGCGCGAAATCACGGGGATTGCTTTTCACGACGAAAACATCGGAGCTAATAATATATAATTCATGAATAAAATCTCATTGTGTTCTCCGGCCTGGTTACATGATTCGTGGAGTACAAACACTCAAACTTGCATCAGCCGCACTACCATAGAAAGGCCACCTGTCGTCAAAGGCCAGGTTTGGTGATTTTCACAAGTGACGGTTATACAGTGAAACCACCTCTAGATATAGAAGACAGCTCTATAGAAAGTGAGCTATCATGATCATCAACCACACCTGGCTTCTGCTGCAGGACGTACTGTGGCTGTGAGCCCACGTCCTTGGTTGCGAGCGTGAAGCCGCTATGTGACGGGGAAGCTGAGAGCGGATATGGTTGCCCGGACTCTTCCCGGGGTTTGATTGAGACGACCGGAGGCATGCGGTCCGCAGCCGGCTCAGAGCTGGCGCGCTCCATGGAAGAACCCTGAAAATATTGTCATTCTCATTATTTGCACTTGCATGATTGTAAGCATAGAAATTAGGACTATGAATAAAGATGAATCATTAATTGTCATTGAATGAGATAATAGAAGATAAATAAAAAAAAAATTTATTAGTACTAGTAGCACTAGTAGTAAATTAGTAATAGTATTAGTAGTAGTCTTGTCAGTCATTCAGTGATTACTGATTAGGCCTTTCGACGTACCGTTTTTACATATTAATTATTAATATTAGTAGTATATAGATAGTACTATTACTATTAGTATTACTATTACTATTAGGCCTACCCGTTCATTTGGTGTTTTTGCACCCAAGATTATTGGAGTTTTTACTGGCAGTGGCATTGGGACAGGGTCTCTCTCTTTGCGTATTATCACTCCTCTTCGTCGTCTTCTTCGTCCCACGCCGGCAGGGTCCGACATATTAAACACTAATCGTTTATTGATAAACTAAGTAGACACCGGTAAAAACATTCACAAAATATCACAGTTTTTGACGTTCAATGGCAGCACTGCGCGACTGTTCTTGTGTTTATTCAAAATGGTTGCCGATCAGGTATTTTGTCAACAATCAACATTGCGATTAGTTCATTTATTAGTGCTTAAGCCAAGTGTGATATGTCACTTGTAAAGTCTGATCGAAAAATATGCCGTCTATATTAATATAGCTAACTTTAATTTCTTGACTCCTATAAAGTATAATAAACAATGTCGTTGCCGTATTTACTGAAATTTACACGAACGAACTTCAATGTCGGAATCTCCACTCAAACTGGTTGGGGATGGGCGGATTTTTGTCGTTAATCAAACTAGGTTAATGCTCACTAACGCATGGATATTGAGCCTTCCCACATTCAGTGCTCGTAAATATATTTTCAAGTTCACACACTTCTAAAAATACTGTAGTTACTGTACTACAACAGAAAAAAGCACCAGTAATTGAGAAGATTATATGTCATTTGATTTGTGGCCTAACCAATTGCCTGAAATAATTACCGGTACCTTCTTGCCTCTCACTATAATGTGGCAAGAAGCCACCTTTCCCACTACGTGAAACCGTCGTAGAGCCTGGTCGGGTTGCTTCATATCTATCCCTGTATCCCTCTGTACATGTTCCTGTATCCGTGTATCTGTCTCTCTATCCTCGTATCTATCCCTGTATCCCCGTATCTGTCCCTCTATCCCCGTATCTATCCCTGTTTCTTTGTATCCCCGTATCTGTCACTCTATCCTCGTATCTATCCCTATATCCCCGTACCTTTCCCTGTATCTGTTTCTGTATCCCCGTACCTTTCCCTGTATCTCCGTATCTATCCCTGTATCCCCGTATCTATCCATGTATCCCCATATCTGTCCCTGTATCCCTGTATCTGCCTCTCTATCACCGTATCTATCTCTGTATCATCGTACTTAGCCTTGTATCGATCCCTGTATCCCCTTACCTATCCTTGTATCTCCGTACCTATCCCCATATCCCTGTATCCCCGTACCTATCCCTGTATCCCTGTACCTATCCCTGTATCCCCGTACCTATCCCTGTATCCCCGTACCTATCCCTGTATGCCCGTACCTATCCCTGTATCCCCGTACTTATCCCTGTATCCCTGTATCCCCGTACCTATCCCCGTATCCCTGTATCTATACCTGATTGTATGTGCTCGTTCTCTCGCTCGCAGGGCACAGAGCTGCAGTCGATGCGGCGGCTGTCAATGAGAGAGAAGTCGCTGCTCAAGAAGCGCATCTCGGCCGAACACAACAGCAACTTCCGCACAGGGTACGTGCACATCGACGAAGACTACCTCCACAAGACGGGCCTGCGCGGCCGCAAGCGATACTGCCTCTACTGCCTGCTCGCGTTCATGTTTGTCGTCGCGCTCGGAAATCTGCTGGTAGGTGGCGCGTCGCGTCGACTGGTGTCGAAATTTGCTCCGACGAGTCTTTGCCACGTAACGCAAAGCTCTTTTCGTTAACTGGGTTCTACTGCAGTGCTGCCATGTTAGTATAGTGCCCCCAACACCAGGCTGCTTGATCAACTATGGCTAACGCAAACTAGATTTCTTGTACCATTTTTGCTTTTTGGGGATTCTTGGATCTTCCTGTTCTGAAGGGAGTAACTGACTGTGTGCAGAGATTTGTGTCCACGTAGAGTATTAGGGCCTATCTTCCTTAAAATGGAGTACTCAAATACACATTCACAGAATTTCAGCTTCCCCCTTGAATTGTGCGTGCGTGCGTGCGTGCGTGCGTTCGTGCGCGCGTGTGTGTGTGCTTGTAAGCGATGCGCTGAGATGCTGAGGCCTCCGCCCTATATGCGGGTTGCCTTGTCTCGCAGCATTCCTACATGAGCGCGCGCGTCGCACCTCCCTGAGAGATGGTGATCCCGGCTAATTATTTACGCACGGGCGGCGCGACCGTGAAAAACGTCGAAACCCCCGCCCGCCCCGCTACTGTTACTATTACTGCTACTTCTGCTGCTGTTGTTACTGCCGCTACTGCTGCTGTTGCTGCTGCTGTTTATGCGGTTACTGCTGCTGCTGCTACCGCTGCTACTACTTTTGCTGCTGCTACTACCATTTGTATTTCTGATAGTGCAATTCGCTCCTCCCGTCCGCCCCTCCTCTCTCTCTCTCTCTCTCTCTCTTTTTTTCTCTCCTTCTCTCTTTCTCTCGCTCTCTCTCTCTCTCTCTCTCTCTTTCTATCTTTCTCTCATTCTCTCTCTATCTCTCGCTAACTGCTATTATTACTGAAAACCGGTGAAATGCCTGCGCGCCCGCCATGCGTCACATGCCTGCCCACAGCAGAGATCTCCGAGGGGGTATACGCGGCAAAGGCTATAGCTTGCTTCGCGAAAACCACCAGGGGACCACATCCTTTATCTCAGCGGCGTTCTCACGCACAGAAGAAACCGCCTCGCCCTTTTTCTGCGACGAGAGAAAAGCAGCGTCACGCCCCGACGGAGCACAGCAGAGATCTCCGAGGTGGTATACGCGGCAAGGGCTATCCAGCCTAGCACGAGCACACAACACACGCACGGGGGCACGCACGCACGCAAGTACACGCAAATGCACGCAAGAACTCATACACGCGCGCTTGCTCGTGAGCACACACAAACACACACTCTTACATGCAAACGCGCGCAATCACACGTACTAACAATCGCACGCACGCAGACGCGCACGCACAACGAAACATCGCTGGCGCATGCGTAGTGCCGCTTGAATCTGCGACTTGACCGTCTGCTGTTGTCGGCTGGCATCGGATCGGAACGTCTGTTGTTTTTGCCGAGCGTCGTGTGTTTTACTGGCGATACGGACGCGTCGGTTTTTCCCACCCCTCTTTCACACACACACACAAACAAACACACACACACACACACACACACACACACACACACACACACAC
>NW_014577258.1:865881-873545 GCF_000485595.1 Priapulus caudatus | reverse complement strand
CTGCTGCTGCTGCTACTGTTTCTGCTGCTGCTGCTGCTGCTGTTGCTGTTGCTACTGTTTCTTCTGCTGCGTAGTGTTTACTGCTGGTTACATGTTATTCATGTATACAGTTTATCGCAGTTTATGTTGGCGTCACTTTTAGCACGATTACAGAGTTTTTCACTGTAAAGCCTGTGTGTTGAGTATGTGGCCTGATCGCGGGTGCTTTTTTTCGCTGTGCGTGCGTGTGTGCGTGTGTGTGTGCGTGCGTGCGTGCGTATGTGTGTGCGTGATCGCGTGTATGTGGTTGCGTTAGGTCACGGCATAACCCGCCCTTTACTATCACTGCCCTGTTTACCTCTCTGTAGTGTTGTTACTGTACTACATATCTCCTCTAGTGGTTTCTAGTGACACTATTGTTTATTGTCGCCTTCGCTCGTGCGTGCGTGCGCGTGCGTGCGTGCGTGCGCGTGCGTGCGTGCGTGTGTGCGTTCGTGTGGATAGCGTTTATACAAGCAAGCGAACTAAACCAAACACTGCAAACAGTTGCTTTTTGACAGGGGGTGGGTGTGGTTGTTGCAGTGTCTATCGTGTGGGCTCGGTACTGATGTTGTTTATTATGTATAGGGACAGCCAGCGTTCACACCCTGTACTTGCATCATCATATCACATATATGACATCATATCATGTTACACAAACCCTAGCGCTGTGTGTGTGCGTGCGTGCGTGAGTGCGTGCGTGCTTGTGCGTCTGAGCGTACGTGTGTGATGAGTAAGTTGACATAATTCCTTTTCCCTACAGCACGCACACACACACGCTCACGCACTCACACGCACGCGCACGCACGCGCACACACTCACACGCACGCGCACGCACGCACACACACCGCGCGACGCGGGTGTTTGCAGTACGTATAAGGTGTAGATGCGCTGGTGTGTCGGTGTTTCTCTTTGCAGTATTATCGATTTTTTAGAAGCTATCGCCGCCACGCTAGACTCCCGCTCTTGTACAGATAGATCCCTCCTACAGAGTGCCGTATAGGTGTGAATGTGGTCACGTCGCATCGATAGCAATTCAATGTAATCGATATAATCGAACTTCGCCGATACGATTAATGCGAGTTTTGCAGACGAACTTTCTCATCGAATCGTTGTTCTATGATCAATCGTGTTATTATCGATAATCTATATTCAATCTATCGTGCGATTTTTCGGCTTTTTGGTGGTTATCTGCAGCGTGGTGTTCACGCGCGATATCATAGAATGTGTGCATATCAAGTCGCGGTTTGATCTATGTTAAGAACGAGCAAGGTATGCGCTCTCGTTAGCTGTATTGCTTTCCATCTGTGCTGGTCTGTCATGATGTAGTTCTAACAACGGTGTCATAGCATAATATAACTTGTGAATTTTCGCTTGCTCAGACATACACATTGACACGCTCGCGTACATGCGCACGCAGACACGTGCGCGCACTCACACGCATGCGCGCGTGCGCACACGCAGGCACGCACACGCGCGCGTGTGATATTATTCCCATTTTCTGTATCATCTTCGTTGTACGTTGTAATTCTAACGTGTCGTCTGCCGTGCTCTCAGAGACCATGGTCCTGCTCACAGTCCTGTTATATAGAAGTGTATACACTACGTACGTTATCGTGGCAGTATCGCGTATTGGCATGCGAACGTAGATGAGTTGTTTCGTATTGCAGGCACGTAATATACGTAGAAGTGTTATACGTATAAGTGTTATACGTATAGGACGGTATATAGTGCGTGTACCGTCTTGTTTTAGTGCAATAAACATGATCGTTTATAATAATTCTAGAATAATCTTTGCGTTGCGCCTATATACATGTTTTCAGGCGGTAGATGGGAAACTGCGAATGGCATACAGGTGCGAGTAGGTGTGAGAGAGAGAGAGAGAGAGAGACGTGGTGGCAATAGAGAACGCAAACACGCCCGCAGCTATTGCCCTGGATATGTATACACGCAGCGGATTCCGTTCACCGTGGAAATTGGTCATTTTAAGCAACTGTTTGCGTAAGACGCAAGACCAATTATTTATTGACCGATACAAGTGTGAGAGTGTGTCCCGTACGCGCGTGCGTTTTAATCATTTAAACGTTCAATTGATCGATTGATTGTTTAATTGAACAGTCGTTTAATCATTCAAACGTTCAATTGAGCAATAAAATAACGAATTGCCAAATTGAATCGCCAATTGACAAATCAAAGGCACGAATAGGCGTCTTGAATCATGGAATGGACAATTGAGCAATTGCCGAGGCTCGTCAATCGACAAATCAAACGTATACCTACTGCACATGCGCACAGAGGCATGACGGAATGTGCGGTAGCGCGTACGTTGCTAGGAACGCAATCGGCCGGCGTTTCTCAGCTAAGTGCGTGTACCCGCGTGTACGTGCGTGTACCCGCGTGTACGTGCGTGTACGTGTGTGTACCCGCGTGCACGTGCGTGTACCGGCGTGTACGTGCGTGTACCCGCGTGGTGTACGGGCGTGTATCTGCGTGTAGGTGCGTGTACCCGCGTGTATGTGCGTGTACGTGCGTGTACGTGCGTGTACCGCGTGTACGTGCGTGTATCTCCGTGTACCTGCGTGTACCTGCGTGTATCTGCAGGTGTGTGTGTCTGGTGGTAAGAGGGACTCGCGAGGTGTGCGGGCGGGGCGAGAAGGAGCGACGGAGAAAACCGCAGACCAGTGGCTGCATGGTTTATTTACATTCGCGCCAGTCGATCCCGATGGGACGTTTAAGTGAGCAGTAATAGCAGCAGCAGCAGCAGCAGCAGCAGCAACAGCAGTAACATCAGCAGCAGTAGTAACAGCATCAGCAGCATCAGCAGTAGCACCAGCGGCATTAGCAGTAGCAGCAGTAGCAGCAGCAGCAACAACAACAACAGCAGCAACACTAGTAGTAGTAGTTGTAGCGGCGGCAGCAACAGCAGTAGCAGCAGCAGTAACAGCAGCAGCATGCAGCAGCAGCAGTAACAGTAGTAGCAGCAGTAGCAGTAGCAGCAGCAGTAACAGTTGCAGCAGCAACAGTAGCTTGGCATGAGAACACATGCATGAGCCGGATCCATAGCGTGTGTGGGGCAATGTTGAAGCCACCGTTTTTGCACTTTACATGCAATACATCAACGCCGATTACATCAGCGAGTGTAATTAATATCTGTCGTCGATTCTGTCGGACCATTATCCCCCCCCCCAGCAACCTCCTGTTATGCCCCCGTTATTCCCTTACTATCCCCCTCCCGTTATTCCCTTACTATCCCCCTCCCGTTATTCCCTTACTACGCACTACTGCCCTTCTCCCTGCCCCCGTGCTACGCCGCTGTCACGCCCGCGGGCCGAGCCCCAGCGTGACAGACGCACACCGCCGTACGAAACACAATAGTCGAACTATAACGTATTGTCGCGAATTTCAGATTTGGAATTCAATTTGATATCGGTCGACGGACGGGTGCCCGCCCGACGTGCCATGCGGAATCTAGATTAGCCAGTGGGTGGCTGCGGTGCGGCGACTGTATCGCTGTGTCGCTATAATGCACGGTACAGACGTCTATGCGAATACACGGGTACGTCGCCGTCACATACACAGCGTATATACACCGGTGTGAGGTGTAATACATCGGACACGCACAATGTAGGCACGCACGCGCGCACACACGCACACACACACACACGCGCGCGCGCGCACACACACACGAGCGCACGCACGCACGCACACGCGCACGCGCACGCACACGCACACACACACACAATGTAATAAGTAGAGACAGAATCAGAGGATGTTTGGATCGGTAGCGTCGATGAATCACGTATACGCGTCTACGCAGCGAAGGACGGACGAGAGCGGAAAGCAGCACAAAAAAGAAGATCGGATAAATTTTACACATACAGACGCCTTTCTTACTTAGTTAGTTACTTAGTTGGTTAGTTAGTTATTTCTATTTCTATTAGTCACTCAGTTATTTCTATTCTGCCTCTCTCTCTCTCTCTCTCTCTCTCTCTCTTTCTCTCTCTTACACGCTCTCTCTCGCGCGCTCTCTCCCCCTCTCACTGACGACTTACGCTAGGTCTATTACTCTCTCCCCTTTCCCTTATATTTACTCTCTCCCCTCTCTCTCACTTTCTTTCTCTATCTCGATATATCCATCTCTCTCTCCCTCTTCCCCTCTCTACGTATCCATCGCTAGCTAGCTCTATTACCTTCTTCCCCCCGCGCTCACACATTTACTTTTCTCCCTCCCCCTCTCTCTCCGTCGCTTTCTCCGTTCATTAGTTTAGACTGCTCACTGTGGTTCGCTCCTCGTCATGTTACATACATACACTGCTTGTGTAGTGGGCGCCGTCGCATCAGTGCGGGAAGCACCTATAGTGTAGCCGTGTTTACAAGCTACTCGCGACCGCCTGCGTCTCACGTTACGAACTAATCGAGCAATGACGAGCGCACGCAGCAGCGTCTGCGTCCGCACGCACGTGGTTAATTACAGCATGTTCATGAGTTATGCCCCGCCGCCTTCTTAATTAATGGCCATCTCGCGTGCATCTGAAGGTGCCGCGACAGACAGCGAGAGAGTGAGTGCGAGTTATATAAGTAAATAAGGAGAGAGGGGGAGGCCGAGAGAGAAAGAGGGGGGAGGTAAAACGCACCTGCGTCTCTCTCTTGGTACCCGAGATAATCGTTTGCGTTCGTGCGTTCGTGCGTGCGTGAGTGCTAGCGTGCGTGAGTGCTAGCGTGGTTGCGTGCGTGAGTGCGTGCGTGAGTGAGAGCGTGCGAGCGTGCGTGCGTGCGTGCGCGAGTGCGTGCGTGCGTGCGCGAGTGCGTGCGTGCGTGCGCGAGTGCGTGCGTGCGTGAGTGAGTGCGTGCATGTGCTAGTGAGTGCGATCGTGCGTGTGTGAGTGAGTGCGAGCGTGTGTGTGCGAGTGAGTGCGATCGTGCGTGTGTGAGTGAGTGCGAGTGTGCGTGCGTGCGTGCGAGCGAGCGAGCGAGCGTGCGGGGGGTCGTATATTGTTTAT
Organism: Priapulus caudatus; assembly: GCF_000485595.1. Classification (NCBI taxonomy): domain Eukaryota; kingdom Metazoa; phylum Priapulida; class Priapulimorpha; order Priapulimorphida; family Priapulidae; genus Priapulus; species Priapulus caudatus. Next base: position 868,527 of record NW_014577258.1, on the reverse strand, counting down.
AATAGCTGTGACGTGGCGATGTTATGAGCCCAGACACAGTGATGCTGCACGACTGAACTATTATTACAAGGTTAACTAAATCCATCGTCCGGCGTGTCATCTCTGCTGTCACTCCCGCTGTCATTCCTGCTGTCACCCCCGCTGTCATCCTTGCTATTATTCCTGCTATCACGCTTCCTGTCACGCCTAGTAGTAGGGCGGTTTACATAGGATATTTAAACCTATTGTGCATTTTTTAACAAAAGCACCAATTTTGGCAAAGAGGTAGACCAATATATTATGAACAAATTTTAATGTGGAGCCATCGCCCAACTGCCACCTGGCGGCCGTGGCGGCCATTTTCCAAAATGGCCGCCAGCAGACACCCAAAAGACACAGAAGTTAGATGAAGTTAGATAAAGTCCTTCGGCACGGGCAAGGCTTTTCGGTTTTTGGCAGCCTATGAGATAGCACGGGCTCTGGGCCCTGAGAAAGCACAGGCACTACTGGTGTTTTATGCTTTGACGGGCTGCGACACGGTCTCCTGCTTCGCCGGACATGGCAAGAGGACAGCATGGGCAGTGTGGACAGCTCTACCTCAGCTGACCCAGACACTCACTGACCTCTCCACTGCACCAGATCATATTGATGAAGATGCCATGCACACAATCGAGAGGTTCGTCATCCTGCTTTACGACAGAACAAGCACCGCAACCGATATCGACAAGGCACGCCGCAAACTGTTTGCAAAAAAGAGCAATGTCCAGCTGATCCCACCGAAAGGGCAGCCCTGAGGCAGCACGTCCGACGAGCAATATACCAAGGCGGACATGTCTGGGGTCAGGCCCTGGTTCCTGCACCAACATTGCCATCACCAATCGACTGGGGTTGGATCAAGACCAGCAACATGTACGAACCTCTTTGGACAACGCTTCCCGAGGCATCCAAGGTCTGCCGGGAGCTTATCTCCTGCAAATGCCAGAAGGGCTGCATCAAGAGGTGTGAGTGAAGAAGGCCAGTCTGGAATGCACACCACTGTGTGCTTGCGACGGGGAGTGCTCTCAGAACTGAACTCGCAAACTTAAGATGAAGATTCTGAACTGTTCCAGACAGTACACAGGTACTGTAAAACAGTGAACTTATCTGCATATTGCATTTAGCAGATTATGTGTTAATTAACATGATAATTAAATGTAGTAGTGTCCCTTGACCACAGAAGTATAACATTTGACTTGTCCAGGATTGATCTGATGGGAGCAAGCCACCATAATTATCACTATCTGGTTCTGTTATTGTTGTTGTATTATCGATGTAATTAGCCTAATTGTGTTAATAATTTTGTTAATTGGCATCTTAATTGGCGTGGGCAGTATCCATGAATAGCTATTGACAGACAGAGGAAGAAGGTCAGATAACATTTCCACAACTTAAATGAATCTAGCCTATTCACAAGGAATGTCAGCATTTGATGCCTGATCATGGGTTTCCTTGTCGCCATTTCATTTGCAATTAGCCTAAATATGTTAATTAATATCATCAGCATCTTCCAAAATGTGACTAAGAGATATCTGGCATGTCTTGATTCAAAACATTCAATAAACATTCACTGAACCTTCAGCAGCAAACTTTATCCAACTTCTGTGTGTTTTTTGGGTGTCTGCTGGCGGGCATTTTGGAAAATGACCGCCACGGCCACCAGGGGGCAGTTGGGCGATAGCTCCACATCCAAATTTGTTCACAATATATTGGTCTACCTCTGTGCCAAAATTGGAGCTTTTATAAAAAAACGCACAATAGGTTAGCTTACCCGCTGTACTATAGTGTCATTTCTGCTGTCATCCCTGCTGTCGTGCCTGCTCTATCATTCCTGCTGTCACCCCTGCTGTGATTCCTGCTGTCACGCCTCGTGTCATCCCTGCTGTCATCCCTGCTGTCACGCCTAGTGTCATCCCCGCTGTCACGCCTAGTGTCATCCCCGTTGTCATCCCCGCTGTCATCCCTGCTGTCAGGTCTAGTGTCTCTCCTGCTGTCATCTTTGCTGTCATTCTTGCTGTCACGCCTAGTGTCATTCTTATTGTCACCCCTGCTGTCATTCTCGCTGTCACGCCTAGTGTCATATCTCTGCTATCATCCGATAGAAGGTACATGTATGCTTTTTTATGTAAAGTCTATGTGTATGGTCTATACGTGTATGATCTATGTGTATGATGTATGTGCATGGAGTAGGTACAGGATCTACATACACGTTGTAATATCCGTCCGTCGTGTAAGATGCATGTGTAGACTGTTTCTAAAAGTCCCTGGTCGCCGTCATGGTTTGATTCCCAACGACTTGTGGGAGTCAACCTGTCTATGTGTGGGATGTAATGTCTACCTCCGTGCGTGCGTGGGTGCGTGACTGTGTGTGTATGTGTTTGTGTGGATGTGTGTTCGTGTGGATGTGTGTGTGTGTGTGTGTGTGTGTGTGTGTGTGTGCGTGTGTGTGTGTGTGTGCGTGCGTGCGTGCGTGCGTGCATGTTTGCGTGTTAACTGATGATGTTTTTTAAACTAGCTGAAAAATGAACTTTTGGGATTTTAAATTGTTGCACACGCTAGACTTTTCCGCCACATTAGCCATGTATGAGACGTAACTGTTTTCTACATCGAAAGGAACGATAAAACAGGAAA
>NW_014577258.1:849045-859524 GCF_000485595.1 Priapulus caudatus | reverse complement strand
GAGGAAAGCTACCCCGCAGATGTGGGGAACGAGCGGCGCACGGCATGTGGCTGCGAAAGGATGCTTCGCGAAGATGCGTAGGCTGCAAAGATGCTAGGGTGCGCGTAAGATGCGGAGGTTGAGGAAGATGCTAGGATGCGTGTAAGATGCGGAGGCTGAGGAAGATGCTGGGTGCGCGTAAGATGCGGAGGCTGAGGAAGATGCTGGGGTGCGCGTAAGGTGCAGAGGCTGAGAAGGAGGCTTCGCGCGTAGAGAATAAACAGCATTATCTGCGATCAGCGTAGCTTCCCTTGGGCGGGGCGGCACCATGCGATGTGCGCGCAGCAGCAGATGTTGCCTGATGCTGATGCTGCTGCTGCCGCCGCCGCTGCTGCTGTGGGATAACTCCGTATCAAGATGCACTTTCCATCAGCTTGCTGCCCGCGCCCCATCGCTCTCACGGTGAGATCTCGCACTGCTTCTCTCTCTCTCTCTCTTCGTCTCTCTCTCTCTCTCTCTCTCTCTCCCACCACACACACACACACACACACACACCACACAACACACACACACACACACACACACACATCACGTCGAGTTGTGTACCTCGTGTCATGTAAGCAGACGCACGAGCGTACGGCTCACTGCGGTTCAGCAGCAATAGCCTAGCTATACTATAACACTATACTAGTTGTACTATAACTATACCGATGAAACTTCGCCGCTGCTGCTACGTCGATGACTGCCACACAGAGAGAACGCCGTGAGCTAACTATATGTGATTAGCTCGTGCAGCATACCGTAGAGTCTACGGTGAGATAATATACGTTTTAGTACCTGGCTCGGATTTCGTGTGCGTGAGTAGGGATGGAGACACCGCCGATAGCGCGCGTGGTGTACGGACAGGTTCCGCTTCTCAGCTTAGAGCAGGTACGGCGTGTCTGTCTCTATATACGTGCGTCCGTCTGCGCGTGGTTGTTTGTCGCTCTGTCGATCGCGCCGATCTTACGTTCCGACCGCACGTCACGTGATTGGTTAGTCAGAGATGAACAAGCTGAATGTCGATCTGTCTCTCTGTCAGTCTGTCGATTTTTCTCTATGCAGGACAGTTAGCATGTCAGCATGCATGCATGTAGATTCGTTTGTCTGTCCATCTGTTGGTGTATATTCATCACTTTGTTTGTCTGTCCCTCTGTCTGTCTCTTTATCTTTTTTGCCTTCTGTCCCGATGCCTGTTTCTTCATCTTTTTGTCTTCTGCTGTCCCGATGCCTGTCTCTTCATCTGTTTGTCTGTCTGTTTTTCCGTCTGCCCGTCTGACCATCTATCCTTTCATTTGTAGGTTCGTGTATCCGGTCTTCTGGTCTGCCCCTGTGTCATTCGGCCTAGCTAGCTGCAGGTCTGTCGCTCTGTGTGTCTGTCACTGCTTGTGTTTACTATACTGCTCACTAATATCTTGTGCCGTGCTCGCGTGCGTGTCGCAGAACGCGCCCTGGGGGCGCCCGCTAGATAATGCACGTGATTGGCGCGCACGCCTCGCCGCATCCGTGTCCGTCTATCTATTATTGCCGCCTGATTCCGTCGGTCGCTGTCAATGTGTGTATCCCCCTCCCGTTATTCCCTTACTATCCCCCTCCCGTTATTCCCTTACTATCCCTCTCCCGTTATTCCCTTACTATCCCCCTCCCGTTATTCCCGGCTATTCCCTGGTATTCCATGCCACCCACTATCCCAATTCAACCCCCCCCCCACCCACTATGCTTCCGTTATTCCTTTACTATCACCCTGTATTCCCTGCTATGCCCTGAAATGCTATGCTACCCGCTATCCCCATTCAACCCCCCAATATGCTTCCGTTATTCCCTTACTATCCTCCTGTATTCCCCGCTATGCCCTAGCTGTTATGCAATGCCACCCGCTATCCCCATTTAACCCCCACTATGCCCCCTTTATTCCCTTAGTATCCCCATGTATTTCCTGCTATGCCCTGGTATGCTATGCCACCCACTATCCCCATTCCCCCCACACTATGCTCCCCTTCTTCCCTTACTATCTCCCTATATTTCCTGCTATTCCCTGGTATGCTATGCCACCCACTATCCCATTCCCCCCACACACTATGCTCCCGTTATTCCCTTATTATCCCCCTATATTTTCTGCTATGCCCTGGTATGCTACGCCACCCGCTATCCCCATTTAACCCCCCACTATGCCCTCTTTATTCCCTTAGTATCCCCCTGTATTTCCTGCTATGCCCTGGTATGCTATGCCATACACTATCACCATTCAACCCCGCACTATATGCTCCCGTTGTTTCCTACTATGCCCTGTTATACTATGCCACCCGCTATTCCCCCTGTTATCGCCCTCGCATCATCTCGCGCAGTCTGTGTTCACTCGTCTCTTCAATTCCCGCCGTGTATTTTCCATCGACTCGTCTTCACCCATCATCGTCTGCTGCTGTCTGGCAGAAAGGGGGAGGAGAGAAAGAAGGAGAAGGGGCGAGAGAAAGCGAGAAAGCTAGCGAGAAATAGACAGAGACAGAGAGAGAGCGCGCGCGAAAGACAGAAGGGGAGGGCGAAACAGGGAAAGCGAGAGATAGAGAGAAATAGACAGAGAGAGAGAGAGAGAAATATATATATAGATATGGGAAAGAATATGGGAAAGGGGGAGAGAGAGATGCCTCGGGGGGAGGGAGCATGTGCGTAATGATGAGCGATATAGCTGTGTTTGGCAGCTCATCACGGTCAATCGCTGAGCTTACAGGCTCGCCAGTCGCAATGCTGTATAGCCTGCTGTGAGAGGTCCACGTCTGCCAGACGTTTTACAAGAACGTCAGATATCTCTCACAACGGCAGGTGTCCTGCTGAAACGTCAGGTGTTCTAGTTTAGCACTCCGTGTTCTATTACGACACCACGTTTTATTCGAACAGGAGGTGTTTCGTATTGCAATTACTCTACTAGGAGATTGGTCGTTTTAATAAGAACATCGGCAACAGTAACTGTTGTTCTACTAGGGCGTTATGTGACTCGCAAGAATATCGGTTGCTCTGATAAGCAGCAGATGCTAGCAGCATGTAATGTAGCGATGTCAGCCGCCAAGCGGCGCTCTCGTCGGAGTTTAATCGTTAGCCTTCGCATCTGAGCGATCGACGTCGTCTGCATCGCTGCCAGGCGTCGCCGAATGTCCCCGTCGCAAGATCGAATTACGGATATTTGATTTTCGAGCTCGCGCGGAAACCGAATCGCGTCGTAAAGTGAAAAGTGATGGGAACGGCGAATGTAATCAAGGATGTGTGAGCGGCGCCTGCCTGCAGTCAATTAACTACAAAATGTCGATTATAATAAAGTGTGCGCGTGGGCGGGCGAGAAATATAGACGCGTGAAGGGAGTGTGGGAGAGGGAGAGCGAATGAGAAAAATAAGGAGAGAAAGAGAGAGAGAGAAATAAAAGAGAAGGCGATGTAGAGAAAATTAGAAAGATGTAGAGAGAGAACAATGGAGCGAAATTGAAACTAATAGATAGATAGGGCGAGATTGAGAGAGGGAGGGAGGGGGGACAGAGAGCGGATAAGATAAAGAAGAGGAGACGAGAACGAGATTTTGACAAGAAAGACGAAGAGATAGTGGAAAGGAAATTGCACCAGTAAATGTGATATTAATAAAAAAAAACCCATACTAAGATAAACTAGCATCTATCTCGCTATTTGGTGGTCTCGCAGCAGAACCATAGTAGTTTACAGACGGTGCAGCGATGTCTTACTCTGCCTGTGTTTACGCTCACCGAGAAACAGCGCAACCTGAGCGCAAGTATATCATTCTGGAGGTAATTGCCTCCAACGTACGTCGAGTCCAATCTGCGTATATTTACGCCAATATAATATATATATGACCAGTGTTTAGACTCGGCCGCGTACGTTTCAATAAAACATAGCGTATCATTCGTAATGGCTTGCAGCTGCGAGAGCGCGACGTACGTGCGTTTCGTGGCTGAATCAGCGGACCACGGCACGGAAGCACCGACTCGTGAATGAAACCCCTCTTTCTGCTCGCGAGATGCCGAGCGCGATTTATAATGAGAGAGAGAGAGAGAGAGAGAGAGAGAGAGAGCAGAGGGGGGAGGAAGAGAGCATCAGTGGGAGATCAGTGCTAGCAATATGGGGCAGATAAACATAAGATAATACGGCGTGAAGGGCACGCGCTCGCGTCGCGTACTCGGCCTCCCGAATCGCTTTTTCGAATAGCTTCAGTGGGTTTCCGCGAAGCCGCAGGTGTTCCGCCACGCTCGCGTCGCCGCCCCCTCTACCGGTTTGCGCAAACGCGCACAGATCAGTCGTTTGTTTTGAGAGAGAGAGAGAGAGAGAGAGAGAGAGAGAAAGCTACCCCGCAGATGTGGGGAACGAGCGGCGCATGGCATGTGGCTGCGAGAGGATGCTTCCGCGAAGATGCGTAGGCTGCAGAAGATGCTAGGGTGCGCGTAAGATGCGGAGGTTGAGGAAGATGCTAGGATGCGTGTAAGATGCGGAGGCTGAGGAAGATGCTGGGTGCGCGTAAGATGCGGAGGCTGAGGAAGATGCTGGGGTGCGCGTAAGGTGCAGAGGCTGAGAAGGATGCTTTCGCGCGTAGAGAATAAACAGCATTATCTGCGATCAGCGTAGCTTCCCCTTGGGGCGGGGCGGCACCATGCGGATGTGCGCGCAGCAGCAGATGTTGCCTGATGCTGATGCTGCTGCTGCCGCCGCCGCTGCTGCTGTGGGGATAACTCCGTATCAAGATGCACTTTCCCATCAGCTTGCTGCCCGCGCCCCATCGCTCTCACGGTGAGATCTCGCACTGCCTCTCTCTCTCTCCTCTAAACACACCACACACACACACACACACACACACACACCACACACACACACACACACACACACACACACACACACACAACACGCACATCACGTCGAGTGTGTACCTCGTGTCATGTAAGCAGACGCACGAGCCGTACGCTCACTGCGTTCAGCAGCAATAGCCTAGCTATTACTATACACTATACTAGTTGTACTATAACTATATACCGATGAAACTTCGCGCCTCTGCTCGTCGATGACTGCCACACAGAGAGAACGCCGTGAGCTAACTATATGTGATTAGCTCGTGCAGCATACCGTAGAGTCTACGGTGAGATTAATATACGTTTTAGTACCTGGCCTCGGATTTCGTGTGCGTGAGTAGGGATGGAGACACCCGCCGATAGCCGCGCGTGGTGTACGACAGGTTCCGCTTCTCAGCTTAGAGCAGGTACGGCGCACGTGTCTGTCTCTATATACGTGCGTCCGTCTCGTGCGCGTGGTTGTTTGTCGCTCTGTCGATCGCGCCGATCTTACGTTTCCGACCGCACGTCACGTGATTGGTTAGTCAGAGATGAACAAGCTGAATGTCGATCTGTCTCTCTGTCAGTCTGTGATTTTTCTCTATGCAGGACAGTTAGCATGTCAGCATGCATGCATGTAGATTCGTTTGTCTGTCCATCTGTTGGTGTATATTCATCACTTTGTTTGTCTGTCCCTCTGTCTGTCTCTTTATCTTTTTGCCTTCTGTCCCGATGCCTGTTTCTTCATCTTTTTGTCTTCTTGCTGTCCCGATGACCTGTCTCTTCATCTGTTTGTCTGTCTGTTTTTCCGTGCTGCCCGTCTCGACCATCTCACTTTCATTTGTAGGTCGTGTATCCGGTCTTCTGTCTGCCCTGTGTCATTCGGCCTAGCTAGCTGCAGGTCTGTCCTCTGTGTTCTGTACTGCTTGTGTTTACTATACCGCTCACTAATATCTTTGTGCCGTGCTCGCGTGCGTTTCAGAAACGCGCCCCCGTGGGCGCCCGCCTAGATAATGCACGTGATTGGCGCGCACGCCTCGCCGCATCCGTGTCCGTCTATCTATTATTGCCGCCTGATTCCGTCGGTCGCTGTCAATGTGTGCTCTGTGTGTGTGTCTCTATCTCTCGCTCTCTCTCCCTCCCTCACTCTCTCTCTCTCTCTCTCTCTCTCTCTCTCTCTCTCTCTCTCTCTCTCTCGCTCTCGCTCTCTTACAATCCATCTCTCCTTCTCTTGCTATTACTCTACCTATTTCTCTCACCTCTATCTCTCTTGCTCCCAAACGTCTTGCTCCACTGTGACCTTACACGCTCACGTATGTGCCGCATGCATATGCTACGAGCAACCCCTTAGTACGTAGCTGCACTCTTTCTTTAGACGCGTGCGGAAGGAAATCCATTTGAATACGTCAGCCGCCGGATGAAGTCACAATCGTGCTTACGAGAATTGCAGATTGGCTCGAAATTTTTAAAAACGCTAAAGAGAATATCCGCCGCCCGCCCGCCGCCGCACGTATGCACGCACGCACGCACGCACGCACGCTCGCACGCACGCTTTTCTTTCTAAACACATATTCCGCAACTTCCCTCGCTGCGCAACAGACGGCATATCACGTGTTTTGTGACGTCAACTGCAAACGACGTCGGCGGCACAACTCGTCCGCCGTGAGTCTCGCTTGCATGTTCTTATCGCGCGCCGTAATGGCGTTCTACGTCACGACGTCGCTTGTTACTGTTTCTGCAGTCGCAATTTTAAATTCAATTTTTTTTTTAATTGTGAAAACTCTACGTGAACTTGCGCGGCGGGCATGTTCTATTGTTTAGCCGCAGTTTACTGTTATAACCACGGTGAATTAAGAACATAACTACAGCGTATTAACACCGTGACCACAGCGTGTTACCATCGTAACCACAGCGTATTAACACCGTAACTACAGCGTATTAACATCTAAACCACGGCGCATTAACATTAAATTAATTTAATATAATTATTATAATACGCGTTATAACGTTTTATGTGTGTAAGTGTGGGTGTGTGTGGATACTTGTTCGCCTTGCATCAATGTACCTGATATAATTATCTGATACATATCTTACAAGGTCGATACGTGTCCAACATATCTTACACATGCCCCTACGTGTGTGATATGAATATCTAAGTACCTGTCATTCACAGCGAGCTCCAGCCCACCTTGCATATGAAGCGTTGAACTATGTGTATTCATGGGTGCAGTCATGCGTGCTGCGTTAAGCTCTCCGCTTCGCGTCGGCGGTATAAACGTTAACGAGCGATATACGTTAGAAGTCAGTGTAACAGGCGTGCGACTGTGCGCGGATTACATAGCCTCGGCCAGGTTGCCAGCGTTGGTATGCTGCTGCTGCTGCGGCGGCCTGCCAGTGTGTGTGCATGTGTAGGCTATGTAGGGTATGGGTGTACGTGAATGGCCGCGGGGCACGGCTTACCTGGCTGTGTACCTGTGCACGATGTGCTTACTTACCTGGCTGTACCTGTGCACGATGTGCTTACTTACCTGGCTGTACCTGTGCACGATGTGCTTACTTACCTGGCTGTACCTCTGCACGATGTGCTTACTTACCTGCGTGCGCGCCGATGCAACCTGCCTTATATAGTTCACCCGAGCTCAGCAAAGCGCGTGCGTATAAGCGCTACTGTATACCGAGAAGGTCGTTTGAGAACACGCGTGCGTGCGTGCGTGCGTGCGTGCGTCCGTGCGCGTCCCACGTCAGCATGCCAAAGCTGACTACAGCCTAGTGCAAGCCACTGCAATTCTCTGTGGACTACGTCGGCGTGTTACACTACAGCGAACTAACGCATTATACAGCTTAAGTCAGACTATCCCAGATTACGGCCGCCATCTGCAGCTATACCCAGAGCTCTTCTAAAGACTAGCATAGGCTAGTATCACCTAGCACAGTCATATAAAGTTTTATACTGTCTAATAGAGACTGGCATTGCATACATACTGTCTACTACAGTAATGTAGATCTAATACTGCCGAATACAGCCTATACAGCTATCATAGCACACATCCTGCCTACTACATCAATGTAGATCTAATACTGCAGAATACAGCCTATACAGCTATCATAGCAGACATCCTGCCTACTACATCAATGTAGATCTAATACTGCCGAATACAGCCTAGCACAGGCTACCATAGCATATACTATATCACAGTCACATAGCGTTTGCTGGAGCAAGCACGTCCACAGTGACGGAGATCAGTTCGCTCGCTGACTCTATAGAGATGCGAATAGAGAGATGGTAATTGCGATAGCTTTCTTACCGCTCTGCTTCTCTCGTGAACAATAGCCACCAGCCGCTGAGCTGACTGCGCGCACCGCTACTATAAATAATGGAAATATTTTCATAATGAAAAGCGTAGAATTGTCGAGCGGAAATTGCTGCGCAAAATGAAATTTTAATATTAATTTTACGAACGAGGCGCATATATATTGGGCCCATAGAACGTATATAATATATAAATATATCTATATATATATACATATTATATATATATATTATGGCGCGTGTGTGAGTGCCTGCGAGGTGTTTTGTGTCTACGCGCGTACGTGTCGTGCTGTGGCAGTGCGTGGCTTGGCGTGCTTGTGTGTCGTCCGTACGTGCGTGCGTGTGTGTGTGCGTGCTGGCGTGCGTCGCGTGCGAACGTTGCATGCGTACGTGCGTGCGTACGTGCATGGTACGTGCGTGCTGCGTGGTGCGGTGCGTGCGTGCGTGCGTGCGTGCGTGCGTGCGTGCGTGCGTGGCGTTGCGTGCGTGCGACTCTTAGACAGTAATAATGTTGCAATCAGTGACAGTTTTCCGCCGCGGAATATCACAGCGTCACTATGAGAGTGCTATGAGAGTAAGCTACAGCTCACACACCCAGTTATCGCGACGCAAGCTAGAGTACGTATGCCACCAAATATTACAACGGAATATAACATAATTGAATTCCTAATTTTTTTTCTAATTATTATTATCTGACTATAATGAATATTAATTGAATGGATAATATAATAATTAACATTTTAAATTTATTGTGGATATCACATGATAGCACCGCTCGCCATCACGCCAGCAAGCCCACGCAACTGGTTTTGCAGCAAGGCACGAGAGACCATAAAGGCTGAATATTTTATGACATTTTAGACTTCTAATCATAAGCATAAAATGTGACAAGGGGGGAGATATTTGTCATCAGCTTGTGAACTTTCGACAGCGGACGCTCAGATGTCTCATCACGTAGTTGATTTGTAAAGCGTGTGTGTGTGTGTCTCTCTCTCTGTGTGTGTGTGTGTGTGTGTGTGTGTGTGTGTGTGTGTGTGTGTGAGAGAGAGAGAGAGAGACATTAGCATCCCTTACTGACGGTCCCGCTACTCCCTGCAGAAGATTTGTATTGAAAGGAAGCTGCAGACCTTGCTTGACTGCGGTATTTACATCAGAAGCTCTATATTGTCGCCCTCGCGGCGGGTGACAAGACGATGTAAGGATCAGAGCCGTGGTTGCGCAGCGTGGTTGCGTGCGTGCGCGTGTTGTGTTTGATGTGTGTATATGCGCACTTCCATGGGCATATGTACGTGCGGGCATGTCGGCGTGCGGGTGCGTGTCCACGTTCGCATGCACGGGAGCGTGTGCGTGCGTGCGTGCGTGCGCGTGTATTCGTTGCCGCGCGCGCTCTCTCTCTCTCTCTCTCCATCTCTCTCTCTCTCTCTCTCTCTCTCTCTCTCTCCTGGTTGCATTCAACGACCGTCTGCTTTTACACGCGCGGATGGCTATTTGATCGGGGTTGTATAGCTGCATCGGACATGTCTGATGTGAGGGGGTATTAGCGTTCCCGCCTGTCAGTCATACAGTCACGAGATCTATAGGTAGACGACGTCTAGATTTACGTTATACTGATATTAGGGTTAGGGTTAGAAATTAAATGATGGCAAATGTTAATTATTATTGGAGTTATGGTTAGGTTTAGTTATGTTAGGGTTAGTTAGGTTAGGGTTAAAATTTGGGTTGTGTTTGTGTTATAGTTAAAGTTAGGGCTAGGTTTAGTTGAGGTTATGGTTAAGGCCACGGCTATGGTTAGAGTGTGGGCCAGGGGTAGGGCTTAGGATTATGGTTACGGTTACTGTTAAGGGTTGTGTTAGGGGTAGAGTTATTGTTAGGGTCAGGGTGAAAGTTGAGGAGTATGGTTAGTGTTACATTTATAGTTAAGGTTATGATTAGGCAGTTATTGTAATGAGAGAAATCGGAGTTAGAATTTTGGTCTATGGTAAGGCTGTTGAATGTTTCGTTATTATGACTTTTATGACTTACGTTGTAAGATATGGGCAATCGCCTTATGATAAATGATCTTATGTACGTATATAAATAATCAAAAACAAATACAATGCGTTATAGATAATCAAAAATGAATGATTCACACAATTCGCGCGTTGCGCGTTTGCATTTGTTGCGTTTGCGCGTTTTTAATGCGCGTTGCGAATGAATCTGATTCTATTCCAATGTCTGCTGACCTGATGAAGAGATGTAATCTCGAAAGCTCGTCAATTAAACTTCAAACACCCTTATTCTATACCTTGACTTTGTTTTTATCTACACGGGTGTTCGTGTGTGACTTTACTTATATATA
>NW_014577258.1:844108-849020 GCF_000485595.1 Priapulus caudatus | reverse complement strand
GGGGACCCCAGGAAAAAAATTGACCTTGGCATAATATCTAAATTTTATTAATTATATATATAAGCAATGTCTGTTACCAAGATTGTGCTTATTGACACAAAATTTGCGCACAATTTTTCACGTATCGCCGCACTAGGAAGGCTGTTGAATGTTTCGCTTATTATGACTGTTTATGGACTTGCGTTGTAAGATATGGGCAATCGCCTTAGTGATGATCTTATGCTACGTATATATATATATATTTAAACAAAGTGCAAGGTATAGAATAAGGTGTGTAAAGTTTAATTGACGAGCGCTTTCGCAGTATTACATCTCTTCATCAGGTCAGCGACATGGAATAGAATCAAATAAATAAAAAAACAAATACAATGCGTTTTAGATAATCAAAATGAATGATTCACACAATGTCGCCGCGTTGCGCGTTTGCGTGTTCGTTTGTTGCGTTTGCGCGTTTTAAAGCGCGTTGCGAATGAATTTGATTCTATTCAATGTCTGCTGACCTGATGAAGAGATGTATCTCGAAAGCTCGTCAATTAAGAGCTTCAAACACCCTTCTTCTATACCTTACTTTGTTTTTATCTAACACGGTGTTCGTGGTGACTTGGTACTTATATATATTATATAGATATATATTATATAATATATGGCGAGGGAGTGAACGATTTCTCTCTCCGTCTTCTTCTTCATCTCACTCCTGCTCCTGTCCTGCTTCTCTCTCTCTCATCTCTCTCTCTCTCTCTCTCTCGCTGCTCCCACGTCTCGCTTCGTCTCTCTCGTAGCGTCCTACCACCCCCGACACCGGTGAGAAGATCTCGACAGTATCGGCGACGATTATACACGACATTCAATGCAGCCATATTATGATTACAGTGATTGCACTGGTTCACGCTGAAGCAATCGCGCCAAGCGAGTCGTTGCCACCTAAGCGAGCGCGCCAATCATTTTCGAAGCCCACGGTGACGGTCACGAAGCGCCCACGATGCGCGCGACGTGGCGACGGACACATTCGATGTAATGCCGTTTCAATGTCGCTGTTTTAAAACGAGAGAGAGGGAGCGCGTTTATCAGACAGAGAAAAGGTGTATTTATGTTTGGATAAGAGCGCACAATTGCTAGTGCAGCAGAGAGACAGACAGAAAGATGGAAGGAAGAAGGCGAGCGAAATAGACAGACGGGGGGCATAAAAAAGAAAAAGAGAAGAGCGAGGGAAAGAAAGACAGATGAGCCAAAATAGCGAAAGCCATGCAGAGTACACTGAGGGAAAGTGACAGAGAAGAGAGAGAGAGAGTAATCGAAATGATAGGAGGATAGAGAGAGAGAGAGATAGATAACGAGCAGAGAGATAATAACGAGAGAAAGATAAGATAACGAGAGAGAGATAGATAACGAAGAGAGAGAGAGAGAGAGAGCAAGAGAGAGTGAGAAGAGAGAGAGAGAGTGAGAGAGAGAGCAGAGAGAGAGTGAGAGAGAGAGAGAGAGAGAGGAAGGGTGGGTGGGTAGTAATAAAAAAGTTGACGAACAAGACAGAGAGAACGGATCTTAACGAGATTAGAGAACGTGAGACGGCAGCTGCAGTCTATATTACGTGACTGTACCCGCGATTCGTTTTATCGTCACTTATCGCGCATCGGCTTGCCTAGAACACGAGCTCTATAGAAAGCGCGAACACGAACTCTGCATTTACGAAAAGTTCGCCTAAGATTTGGGAATTGCGCGCCTGGCGTCTCTAGCATAGCGATGCGTAATGCGAGAGCTAGAATTAGAGATTGTGGGCAATCGCATCATGACCGACCGCGTAACACCACATACACACGCACTTACAAACGCACACGCTTTTCCTATTGTCTCTTTTTCTCCGCTTTCTCTCACACTTCTCTGTTCTTCGCGCTCGCGTCTCTGTCTGTCTCTCTTCTCTCTCAAGCTGTGTGTATTTGTGTGTTTCTATATCAGGTTCTGTCATGTTCCTTAACCCTGTTTGTGTTCTTATTTGTCTCGTCTTCCTTCATAGCGAATCTAGCGTCGGGTCCATTAGTCTTGCTATCACCGTCGCTTATATAGGGCTCACATCCCTTCTAACTGCCGCTAGTGAGATTAGCGAGTGCTATCAATTCTAACTGGACAGTTCCGATATTGCCCTTGTGCGCAGTTAATACCGTCACATACTACATGAGCACCGTCGCACGGCAGCACCGTCGCGTGCCAGCCACCGCGGCACGGCAGTACCGTCGCGTCGCAGCACGTCGCGTCGCAGCACCGTCGCACGGCAAACACCGTCGCGTGGCCAGCACCGCTCGCGTGCAGCACCGTCGCGTGGCAGCACCGTCGCGTGCCAGCCACCGTCGCGGGCAGTACCGTCGCGTGCAGCACCGTCGCGTGCAGCGCACCGTCGCGTGGCAGCACTCGGCCGGCAGCACCGCCGAACGGCAGGACCGAGCGTGTGGCAGACGCGTCGAGTGGCAGGCACCGTCGCACGCAGCACCGTCGATATCCAGATAATGAGATATAAGATTTAAGGCGTTTTATCTAAGCGAAATCGCGTAAATCGGTTTCCTAAATCACGTGATCAGCGGTTTGGTGAAAGCGCTTTGTTACATAAAAACACTCGGCTACGATCACCATTGTGGTTAGGATTTAGCTGATCTTTGCTACGTTTTTTATAACACATTAACCTTATTATTCTTATATAATCATTATTAAGAAAACTACTTAATAACTTACGTTTGACTATCCGCCATATTGAATGTTGAAACCGTCTGAAATTCGCTCGCCGGGCGTTTCGACGGGTTTCGCAAAAGCACTTTCGCAAACCGTCTAGATAAAAACGAGAAACGACCAAAGCGCTTTCACGAAACCGTCTAGATAAATGGAAGATTTGCAAAACCGTAAAGCGCTTTCGCTTCGATAAAAACGCCTATAAGCTATAGTCAAACCTACTGAGCTCTATATAATACCATTGTTATTATATACAACTCAGTGGTCAGACCTCGTTATTCAAGACAGCAACTTCTTCACGGCATTCCTAACGTTATAGCATCCGCTCTGCGTTGACTAACCAAACACGCTTCATCAACCAATCCGACGTTTTCAAATTCGGATCAAATCATCGTTTTCAAATAAACGCATTCAAACCAGGCACGCGTTTAACAAGACGTCAATAGCTCGGCAAAACCGATATAATTATGTTTATCGAAATTCGGAGCGGAAAGAGATCGGAACAACCGCTCAACGCGGATAAAGCTATTCGGCCTGCGTCTACACATTGGCGTGCAGGCATACGGTAGGTATGGTGTAGATGTGCTGTAGTAGGCGGGTGCTAATGTGGCGTGTAGTAGCTGAGGACGCGTGCCTTGCCGCTGACGTGTCGCATCGATCAACAACGTCAGCCGAGCAAACCCCCGGAAGTCAGCCCGCCGAACTCCCGCCTGTTTGCTGTGCGTGACGCGACGCCGCTTCCGGCGGGAGAGATGCATCACGTGATGTTTTACCTGAGTGTGTGCGTGCATGCGTGTGTGCGCGTGCGTTTGTGCGTGTGTGTGTGTGTGTGCGTGCGCGCGTATACGTGCGTGCGTGCGTGCGTATTCGTCATTACAGGAGAGCGGTTTCTATGTCAGTCGTGTAGATACTAAAAGAATGACTGACCTGCTTACGCATTGCGTGCGTACGTGCGTCCGTGTGCGTGCGTGCCCGCATCATTGCGTGTGTGCATACATTGCGTCGCCTGTAATAATCGAGATATGTCGCATATGATTGTGTTCTATAGTTGGTTTCCGATCCACAGACGCCTATTATTCTTCGTTCGCCCAGATGTCTTTTTCTCAGCAACTTTACCGTTCTTATTTCTCCTCCTTTTGGCGTTCTATCTCTCTCCACCTGCTGCCCAGTCTCTATATCTAGCTATAAGAAAATTGTGAGTGCAATGCACGTAATACTGCGAACAATAATACCGATTGAAAGGAATATGTATACCCTATATATAATGGAGACTGAGCATAGATAGATGAATAAGACTAATAGATAGATACGAGAGATCAGCAGACAGACGACCAACAGACAGACCAGACAGATCCAGAAGCAACGAACAGACAGCATCTCAGACAGACAGACAGGGGGACAGTACAGATGGACTGGCGGATCGATGGCGATGAGATGCGGATGGAATCGGGAGGTCGATCGAGATCGATGATGGATGGATAGATCGAATGGATCGATGGATCAGATGACTCGATGGGATCGATGTGGATAGTATGTGGAAGTGATGGATAGGAAATGTGGATAGTATGTGGCATTAGATGTGCGATAGTCGTGGATAGATCGTGGATAGATGTGGAATAGATGCTTGGATCAGATTGTTGGATAGCATGTGGATAGATGTGAGATAGATGTGGATAGATCGTGAATAGATGTGGATTAGATTGTGGGATAGATGTGGATAGATGTGATAGAGTGTGGATAGACGGGATGGAATGGAATCGGGATGGGATGGGAGCTGGGGATGGGATGGATGGGATAGGGATGGGACTGGGATGGCGGTGGGATGGGAATGGGTGGGATGTGTTATGGAATAGGAATGGGATGGGAATAGGGATGGGATCTGGGATGGGTACTGGGATGGGATGGGATGGATGGGATGGGATGGGATGGGATGGGCATGGGATGGATGGGATGGGATGGGATGGGAATGGCTGGATGGATGGGATGGGTGGGATGGGATGGGATGGGATGGATGGGATGGGATGGATGGGATGGGATGGGATGGGATGGATGGGATGGATGGATGGATGGCATGGTGGATGGATAGATAGATAGATAGAGTAGATAGATAGCATAGATACGATAGAGTGATAGAGTAGATAATTAGATTAATAGATAGATAGAATATATAGATAGACAGGATAGACAAGATTGGCATATA
>NW_014577258.1:830237-844083 GCF_000485595.1 Priapulus caudatus | reverse complement strand
ACGCTACGAGAAGACGAAGACGACGTGGAAGCAGCGAGAGAGAGAGAGAGAGAGAGAGAGAGAGAGAGAGAGAGAGAAGCAGGAGCAGAGTGAGATGAAGAAGAGACGGAGAGGAAGGAAATCGTTCACTCCCTCGCCATTATTATATATATATATATATATATATATAAGTAAAGTCACACACGAACACCCGTGTAGATAAAAACAAAGTCAAGGTATAGAATAAGGGTGTTTGAAGTTTAATTGACGCAGCTTTCGAGATTACATCTCTTCATCAGGTCAGCAGACATTGGAATAGAATCAAATTCATTCGCAACGCGCTTTAAAACGCGCAAACGCAACAAACGCAAAACGCAAACGCGCAACGCGGCGAATTGTGTGAATCATTCATTTTTGATTATCTATAACGCATTGTATTTGTTTTTTATTATTTGATTCTATTCCAATGTCTGCTGACCTGATGAAGAGATGTAATCTCGAAAGCGCTCGTCAATTAAACTTTACACACCCTTATTCTATACCTTGACTTTGTTTATATATATATTATATATATACGTACATAAGATCATTCATAAGGCGATTGCCCATATCTTACAACGCAAGTCATAAAAGTCATAATAACGAAACATTCAACAGCCTTACTAGTGCGGCAGATACGTGAAAAATTGTGCATTTTGAGTAAAAGCACCAAATTGGTACAGACATTGCTTAATATATAATTAATAAATTTAGATATTATGCCAAGGTCAATTTTTTTCCTGGGCCCACAAATAGCAAAAACAAGATGGCCGCCATCCGATTCCGGAATATCTTAAAAATGTCATATCTATTGTGACAAAATGTCGTGCAAACATGATTAAAGTGTCATTTTCTATGTTTTCATACAGCTGAATCCATTCAACTACAAATGAGCTATAAAATGCACCTATTTGCGTAAATCCAAGATGGCCGCCATTGCCTAATTGGCCAAATGTGGAAATCGGGCAATAACTTTTGATAGAATCAAGCTGGGGCAATTGATATTGGGTCTACACATAGGTTTTCACATGTGAGGAACACAATGAAGTATCAAAAATTAGGTAGGCATATTGCCCCTAGAGGCAACAATAAATCCAACATATACACGGCTCGAATCCAATTGAATTGATAAATCACCCAAACAACTAATGAAATGGTCAATTGTATGATTAAATCCAATATTTACAACACCATCAACAAAGGTAAATATACCATCATAAAACAGTCCAGGTCCCCATTCACGTGATTTGGCATGCAATACAATCTCAGAGAACAAACGCACAATCACTTCTTGAGTGCATTGATACTATTTGCTTTGGCTTGCGTTGGTGACTGTCTGCGGCGGGCAGCTGAACAGGGCAGCTTGTTTCTTTTGAGGGCGGCACTCCGTGACAGGTGATGTCCTTTCGTTACTCGTTCATCATAAACCGTCTTCATATTGATCCTGCCCCGTCTCCTGGTATATGGCGCACACTCTCCGCTATGGCCTGAATCGGCGACATTCCGCTGTCCAGGACCAATAAGGTCGCCCAACTTTCTTCGCGGAATGAGACTTGCACTTCCTATTCGCAAATGTTGCTTCTATTGCCTGACTGTGTATTCCTCAGGGTGTGGTTGAGCTGCTCGATGCAACAGTATTCTGACAATGCTGCAGTGGAGACAATTGCGTTTCAAAGTCATCTACCGCCGCCGCGCATTCTGGGTCCAGCTAGCCATCCCATTGAAGCAAGAAGCTTTTGGGTTTTATCCACAAGTTAACTGCCCCACCAATTCTTCTTCTCACGACTTTTATATTATGCCTCGTGTGCCGTGGATCAATTGCTAGGGCTGAGAATGGACGCCTCGTCTTGTGTGTTCGATGAAACCGCCTGATCAAACTGTCTTGTACCTCATAGAATTCGCCAAACATGGGCCATTGTCTCGTATGTGGATTGGCAGCCATCGCCGCATAATGGGTGTAGTCGAGGGCGAAGAACCATTAGAGCCAATGTAGTTATGAAAGCCGGTAGGTGGAAAAGTTTCCCTCGCGTATCGATCTGACATAACGAGAACGAGCTGGCTCCACGGCATGATGAGAAACCATACTGAGAACTGAGGGGATCTTCAGCTCGTTCCTTTCATGCACCAGTTTCAAAACGGTATGGGGTCCTGCTCCTCATTTCATGTATTACGATCATACTGAATCATGCAGCAGAGTTGACAGTGCACTGCAAGCTACCTGGTGTGCATGTCTCGTTCGTTTGACGCTGTGCAAGCCTTGTTAAATGAATCAGCCATTCCGCTGCAGCAACATCAGCATTGGGTGATAGCATTCTTCCATGCACTGCCCATCAAGGAAATCTGCCGGAGTTTGTCAACGCACGCCATATTCAATGTGTAAACCACGCAGTAGAACGACGAACTTGCTACTCACCATTACGTGCCAGCCTATCACATTGGTTCAATTCGGCAAAATGGCAAACAAGGCTGTCTACAGTTAACACTGTACATGTCCAGGATTCCGATATTCAAACGGATTGACATCCATATGAATGCCTTAATCATTGCGCAACAAATTTCGAATTCTTGGGACAAAGGCCAGCAGAAGATACTATAGTGACATCGAAGCTGGGAGCCTCGTTGCTGCATCTGGAATGAAAGGCAGCCCAGGAGATTGGATCTTCTGATACCTGAATGTCCTTGCTGATTATCGTCGCCGACGTATTGTCTGCCACTTCTTTTCCTTCTTAAAGTGGTGTGTTCAACAATATGCTTATCAAGCTCTGATTGATCCATCTAGAACTGGGACAGTGGCTCCCTCTTTTCAGGCACGACAGAGTCAGATTCCTGGTACGCGTTAGGAATTGTGGGTGGCCTTGTCGCAGAGCGCATTTTCTCGTCCAGTATTTAACTTTTCACGTTTCGATACCGCAGACTCCATCTGTCGATTTTGCAACAGTGCATATCCAGTTCCGTGAAACGCACTCGAGCAGTTTTGAACGGATTCGCTGATCCAGATTGTCCACTGCACCTGTATAGTGAATAGATTTCCCTCAGTACAAGGGGGCAGACAACTCCATCCACCGTTATCTTGTCGACTTGCTCCCCACAAGCCATTTTCCTTTGCTGATATTAAGAAGCATCGGACAATCCTAGATTGAAACAAGGTGTCCACGAGTTCGCGTTTCCTGAGTATGGCGTGATCATCATTGCAATATAGATTGGTCGGGTGAGTTTCCTCTGTCTTGTATTGTTGTTGTCACAGTCGACCCTTGGCGCTGTCTCGCATAACTGTTGTTACTTTCAAACAACTGGCGAAGTACTAATGCCTGCTTGCCTAGCCTCGTGCGTCTCTTTCTGCAATTGGTTCGCCGTCCATCCATTATCATGCCTAAGATCAAAGCCACTGTTTCTGGGACAGAATCTTCTTACAGCCACTGTGGGAATGACCCGTCAAAACTGCGATCGTTCGTCTTCAGGCATTTCACAGCGGATGAATTTGGCAGCTTTTGCCAGACAAATGGCCTCGCTCATCATCGCTCGAATCCAAACATTGCATCAATAACGGTGTCCAAAAACATCATCGGCAAAGCTGAGCATGATGTCTCTGCCTTGCTTGTAGCGCGGGGAGGGCAGTGTCCTTGGTTGATGTGTCAAGTTATTCGCCATTAATATTTCAATGTGTGGCAGTGATCCGCCAAGTTACATCAACACCAGATCCTCTATTCGATCGTTGTACAATGGACGATGGTCAGCCATTTGTAAATTGGTGCTCGGGATACGATCGTTAAACTTCACCTCTTAAAATATGTAACCGATTAGTTTCAACCAGGGCTATGCATGAGCGACCCCATCAGTGTTTTTTCTCTGTCATCTTCGATTCTGTCCGGTTGCTGTGGTGTTGTAAAATTTGACAAGACAAGCGATACGTGCAATAGTTACTTGAGCCTCAAATGCCAACTAGCCCGTCACCAGCACTAAGCATGCTATCACCTTTAGATTTTGCGTTTTAAGTTGCAACATTGCTACACGAGAGTAATTTTGGGAATCATCGCAGCATGCAGAGTTAGTCTCGTGTTCCAGGCTTGTCACAAAAAAGAAAACATTATGTTCGATAAATTGATCATTGTTTAATGATCATACAGAATGTGATCCCAAACAAGTTAGCAACTTCGTGTCTTTTACTATGAACGATGCACAATACATGTATATATTATCATTACCGACAAGATCAATCATATTTTTGTTGCTGCCATTATAAAAGATCTGCGTCTATGATGGTATATTACCTTTTGATTTTGGTCTGTAATGTGATTTAATCATACAAGTGACCATTTTTCCTTAGTTTTCGGTGCATTTATTCATATTCAATTGGATTCAGTGTGTATGTTGGATTTATGTTGCTTAGCAATATCCCTCACATAATTTTTGACTACTTCAATTGCTGTTCCTCACAGTGTGAATAAACCTATGTGTAGACACCGGCAAAATCATTGCCCCAGCTTATTCTATCAAAAAGCTTATTGCGATTTCCTATTTGCGCGATTAGACACGGCCAGGCCATCTTGGATTTACGCAAATAGCGTGCCTCTTATCACCTCGCTTTGTCTGTCGAATTGGACTTCACCATGTATGAAAACATAGGCAAATGACACTTTATGTCACTGTGTGCACGACTTTTTGTCACAAAGATATGACATTTTTAAGATATTCCGGAATCAAGATGCGCGCCGCATCTTGGATTTTTGCCTACTTTGTGGGCCCCATGCGCGAAAAAATTGACCTTGGCATAATATGCTAATTATTAATCTATATATTAAGCAATGCTCTTGCTACCAAATTTTGGCTGCTTTTTACCACAAAATGCACAATCCTTGCTGATATTATACACATATCTGCTTACCACTATACCAAGACCAAATTCTAACTCCGATTCTCTCATTACAATAACTGCCTAATCATAACCTTAACTATAAATGTAACACTAAACCATACTCTTCAACTTTCACTCTGACCGTAACAATAACTCCGACTCCTGACACAACCCTTAACAGTATAACCGTAAACCATTATCTAAGCCTTACCCCTGGCCCACACTCTAACCATAAACCTCAACTTAAACTCGCCCTAACTTTAACCATAACAAAACACAACCCACAATTTTAAACCTAAACCTAACTAACCCTACCTAACTAAAACCTAACCATAACTCCGGTAATAATTAACATTTCTGCCCATAATTTAACTATTCTAACCCTTAACCCTAAATATCAGTATAATCCGTTCAAATCCTAGACGTCGTCTACCTATAGATCTCGTGACTGTATGACTGACAGGCGGGCACGCTTGAATACCCCCTTCACATCAGACGATGTCCGACTGCAGCTATACAACCACGATCAAATAGCCATCCGCGCGTGTAAAAGCAGACGCGTCGTTGAATGCAACCAGGAGAGAGAGATCAGAGCAAGAGAGAGAGATATGGAAGAGAGAGAGAGATGCGCGCGGCGCAACGAATACACGGCGCACGCACGCACCACGCCACACGCTCCCTGTCAGGCGCACGATGACACGCACCGCACGCCGAACATGCCGCCAACGTTACATACTGCCGTGGAAGGCGCATATACACACAGTCAAAAACACAACACGCGCACGCACGCACCCACACACGGCGCGCGACCACATTACCCGTGCACGCACGCAACCACGCTGTGCAACAACGGCTCTGATCCTTACAAGTCGTCATTGTCACCCGCCGCGAGGGCGACAATATAGAGCTTCATGATGTAAACTTACCGCAGTCAAGCAAGTCTGTTAATTCCTTTCAATACAACCTTCTGAGGGAGTAGCGGCGACCGTCAGTAACGCGGATGCTAAGTGTCTCTCTCTTCCACACACACACACACACACACACACACACACACACACACACACACACATACACACACACACACAGAGAGACACACACACACACACACACCACACACACACAACGCCTTTACAAATCAAACTACGTGATGAGACATCTGAGCGTCCGCTGTCGAAAGTTCACAAGCTGATGACAAATATCTCCCCCCTTGTCACATTTTATGCTTATGATTAGAAGTCTAAAATGTCATAAAATATTCAGCCTTTATGGTCTCTCGTGCCTTGCTGCAAAACCAGTTGCGTGGGCTTGCTGGCGTGATGGCGAGCGGTGCTATCATGTGATATCCACAATAAATTTAAAATGTTAATTATTATATTATCCATTCAATTAATATTCATTATAGTCAGATAATAATAATTAGAAAAAAAATTAGGAATTCAATTATGTTATATTCCGTTGTAATATTTGGTGGCATACGTACTCTAGCTTGCGTCGCGATAACTGGGTGTGTGAGCTGTAGCTTACTCTCATAGCACTCTCATAGTGACGCTGTGATATTCCGCGGCGGAAAACTGTCACTGATTGCAACATTATTACTGTCTAAGAGTCGCACGCACGCAACGCCACGCACGCACGCACGCACGCACGCACGCACGCACGCACGCACCGCACCACGCAGCACGCACGTACCATGCACGTACGCACGCACGTACGCATGCAACGTTCGCACGCGACGCACGCCAGCACGCACACACACACGCACGCACGTACGGACGACACACAAGCACGCCAAGCCACGCACTGCCACAGCACGACACGTACGCGCGTAGACACAAAACACCTCGCAGGCACTCACACACGCGCCATAATATATATATATAATATGTATATATATATAGATATATTTATATATTATATACGTTCTATGGGCCCAATATATATGCGCCTCAGTTCGTAAAATAATATTAAAATTTTCATTTTTGCGCAGCAATTCCGCCGACAAATTTACGCTTTTCATTTATTGAAAATATTTCCACTATTTATCAGTGACGGGTGCGCGCAGTCGCTCGAGCGGCTGCGTGGCTATTGCTTCACGAGAGAAGCAGAGCGCGTAAGAAAGCTATCGCAATTTACCATCTCTACTATGCGCTCTCTATAGAGTCAGCGAAGCGAACTGATCTCCGTCACTGTGCGACGTGCTTGCTCCAGCAAACGCTATGTGACTGTGATAATAGTGTGCTATGGTAGCTTCTGCTAGGCCTGTATCGGTAGTTATTTAGATCTACCATTGACGTTGTATGGCAGGATGTGTGCTATGGCATAGCTGTATAGGCCTGTATTCTGCTGTATTATGATCTACATTTGATGATAGTAAGACAGTATGTATGCTATGATAGCCTGTGCTAAGCTGTATTCGACGTATTAGATCTACATATACTGTAGTTAGACAATGCCAGTCTCTATTAGACAGTATAAACTTTATATGACTGTGCTAGGTGATAGAATAGCCTATGCCTAAGTCTTGTAGAAGAGCTCTGGGTAGCGCAGATGGCGGCCCGTAATCTGGGATAGTCTGACTTAAGCTTAGTAATGCGTCATAGTTCGCTGTAGTGATAATCACGCCCGAAGTAGTCCACAGAGAATTGCAGTGGCTTGCACTAGGCTGTACGTCAGCTTGGCATGCTGACGTTGAGACGGCGCACTACGCACGCACGCACGCACGCACCACGCGTGTTCTCAAACGACCTTTCTCGATACAGTAGCGCTTGATACGCACGCGCTTTGCTGAGGCTCGGGTGAACTACTATAAAGGCAGCGTTGCACGGCGCGCACGCAGTAAGTAAGCACTATCGTGCCAGCGGCTACAGCCAGGGTAAGTAAGCACATCGTGCACAGGTTACAGCCAGGGTAACGTAAGCACATCGTGCACAGGTACAGCCAGGTAAGGTAAGCAACATCGTTGCACAGAGGTACTAGCCAGTAAGTAACACATCGTGCACAGTTACAGCTCAGTACAGTAAGCGACATCGATGCCACAGATTACAGCCAGCGTTAAGTAAGCACATCGTGGCACAGTACAGCCAGGTAATAAGCCACATCGTGCACAGCCAGGTAAAGCCGTGCCCCGCGGCCATTCACGTACAACCCATACGTACATTCCTACCACCCCCGACACTCGGTAGAAGATCTCGACAGTATCGGCGACGATTGTACACGACATTCAATGCAGCCATAATTATGATTTACATGATTGCACTGTTCACGTGAAGCAATCGCGCCAAGCGAGTCGTTGCACCAAGCGAGCGCTCAATCATTTTCGAAGCCACGGTGACGTCACGAAGCGCCCACGTATGCGTGCGACGTGGCGACGGACACATTCGATGTAATGCCGTTTCAATGTCGTGAAACGAGAGAGAGGGAGCGCGTTTATCAGACAGAGAAAAATGTGTATATGTTTGTATAAGAGCGCACAAGTGCTAGTGAGAGAGAGACCAAGACAGAAAGAGGGAAGAAGGAAGGCGAGGAAATGAGACAGACGGGGGCATAAAAAAGAAAAAGAGAAAGAGCGAGGGAAAGAAAGACAGAATGAGCAAGCGAGAGCCATGCAGAGTGCACGAGGGAAAGTGACAGAGAAAGAGAGAGAGAGAGTAATCGAAATTGATAGGAGGGATAGAGAGAGAGAGATAGATAACGAGAGTGAGATAGATAACGAGAGAGAGATAGATAACGAGAGAGAGATAGATAACGAGAGAGAGATAGATAACAAAAGAGAGAGAGAGAGAGAGAGAGAGAGAGAGAGAGAGAGAGAGGAAGGGTGGGTGGGGGTAGTAATAACGTTGACGAACAAGACAGAGAGAACGGATCTTAACGGGATTAGAGAACGTGAGACGGCAGCGGAAGTCTATATTACGTGACTGTACCCGCGATCGTTTATCGTCACTTATCGCGCATCGGCTTGCTAGAAACACGAGCCTCTATAGAAAGCCGCGAACACGAACTCTGCATTTACGAAAGTTCGCTAAGTATTTGGGAATTGCGCGCCTGGCGTCTCTAGGGATAGCGATGCGTAATGCGAGAGCTAGAATAGAGATTGTGGGCAATCGCATCATGACCGACCGGTAACACACACATACACACGCACTTACAAACGCACACGCTTTTCCCTATCGTCTTTTTTTCTCTCGCTTTTTCTCACACTTCCTCTGTCTCTTTTTCGCGCTCGCGTCTCTGTCTGTCTCTCTCTCTCTCTCTCAAGCTGTGTGTATTTGTGTGTTTCTATATCAGGTTCTGTCATGTTCCTTAACCCTGTTTTGTTTCTTATTTGTCTCGTCTTCCTTCATAACGAATCTAGGTCGTGTCCATTAGTCTTGCATCAGCGTCGCTTATATAGGCTCACATCCCTTCTAACTGCCGCCTAGTGAGATAGCGAGTGTATTCATTCAACTGGACAGTTCCGATATTGCCCTTGTGCGCTGTTAATACCGTCACATACTACATGAGCACCGTCGCACGGCATCACCGTCGCGTGGCAGCACCGCCGCACGGCAGTACCGTCGCGTCGCAGCACCGTCGCGTCGCAGCACCGTCGCGTGGCAGCACCGTCGCGCGGCAGCACCGCCGCACGGCAGTACCGTCGCGTGGCAGCACCGTCGCGTGGCAGCACCGTCGCGTGGCAGCACCGTCGCGCGGCAGCACCGCCGCACGGCAGGACCGAGCGTGTGGCAGCACCGTCGAGTGGCAGCACCGTCGCACGGCAGCACCGTCGATATCCAGATAATGAGATATAAGATTTAAGGCGTTTTTATCTAAGCGAAATCGGTAAATCGGTTTCCTAAATCACGTGATCAGCGGTTTGGTGAAAGCGCTTTGTTACATAAAAACACTCGGCTACGATCACCATTTGGTTAGGATTTAGCTGATCTTTGTACGTTTTTATAACACATTAACTTATTATTCTTATATAATCATTTATTAAGAAAACTACTTAATAACTTACGTTTGACTATCCGCCATATTGAATGTTGAAACCGTCTGAAATCGCTCGCCGGGCGGTTTCGACGGTTTCGCAAAGCACTTTCGCAAACCGTCTAGATAAAAACGAGAAACGACCAAAGCGCTTTCACGAAACCGTCTAGATAAATGGAAGATTTGCAAAACCGTAAAGCGCTTTCGCTTCGATAAAAACGCCTATAAGCTATAGTCAAACCTACTGAGCTCTATATAATACCATTGTTATTATATACAACTCAGTGGTCAGACCTCGTTATTCAAGACAGCAACTTATTCACGGCATTCCTAACGTTATAGCATCCGCTCTGCGTTGACTAACCAAACACGCTTCATCAACCAATCCGACGTTTCAAATTCGGATCAAATCATCGTTTTCAAATAAACGCATTCAAACCAGGCACGCGTTTAACAAGACGTCAAATAGCTCGGCAAAACCGATATAATTATGTTTATCGAAATTCGGAGCGGAAAGAGATCGGAACAACCGCTCAACGCGGATAAAACTATTCGCCTGCGTCTACACATTGGCGTGCAGGCATACGGTCGGTATGGTGTAGGTGTGCTGTAGTAGGCGGGTGCTAATGTGGCGTGTAGTAGCTGAGGACGCGTGCCTTGCCGCTGACGTGTCGCATCGATCAACAACGTCAGCGAGCAAACCCCGGAAGTCAGCCCGCCGAACTCCCGCCTGTTTGCTGTGCGTGACGCGACGCCGCTTCCGGCGGGAGAGATGCATCACGTGATGTTTTACCTGAGTGTGTGCGTGCATGCGTGTGTGCGCGTCGCGTTTGTGCGTGGTGGTGTGGTGTGCGTGCGCGCGTATACGTGCGTGCGCGTGCGTATTCGTCATTACAGGAGAGCGGTTTCTATGTCAGTCGTGTAGATACTAAAAGAATGACTGACCTGCTTACGCATTGCGTGGCCGTACGTGCGTTCGTGTGCGTGTGTGCCCGCATCATTGCGTGTGTGCATACATTGCGTCGCCTGTAATAATCGAGATATGTCGCATATGATTGTGTTCTATAGTTGGTTTCCGATCTACAGACGCCTATTATTCTTCATTCGCCCAGATGTCTTTTTCTCAGCAACTTTACCGTTCTTATTTCTCCTCCTTTTGGCGTTCTATCTCTCTCCACCTGCTGTCCAGTCTCTATATCTAGCTATATATCCATCTGTCTATCTGTCTATCTATATATCTATCTATCTATTAATCTATTTATCTATCTATCTATCTATCGTATCTATCTATCTATCTATCTATACTATCTATCTACTATCCATACATCCATCCATCCATCCATCCATACCCATCCCAATCCCCATCCCATCCCATCCCATCCCAATCCCATCCCATCCCATCCCATCCCATCCCATCCCATCCCATCCCATCCATCCCATCCCATCCCATCCAGCCATCCCCCCATCCCATCCCATCCCATCCTACCCATCCCACCCATCCATCCCATCGCCATCCGCATCCGCAATCCCATCCCATCCCATCCCATCCCATCCCATCCCATCCCATCCCATCCCATCCCATCCCATCTATCACGTCTATCCACATCTATCCACATCTATCCACATCTATCCACATCTATCCCATCTATCCACGTCTATCCACATCTATCCACATCTATCCACATCTATCCACATCTATCCACATCTATCCACATCTATCCACATCTATCCACATCTATCCACATCTATCCACATCTATCCACATCGATCCATCGATCCATCGATCCATCGATCGATCTATCCATCGATCGATCGATCGATCCATCCATCGATCCATCGATCCATGCATCCATCTGTCTGTCTGTCTGTCTGTCTGTAGATCTGTCTGTCTGTCTGTCTGTCTGTCTGTCTGTCTGTCTGTCTGTCTATCTCTCTATCTATCTATCTATCTATTCATCTATCTATCTCTCTCCATATATATATATACATATTCTTTCAATATTATTGTTCGCATATACGTGCACTCACAAACACCTTTAAAGCTATCCGCACGTTTTTTACAAAGAACAGCTACGTAAACTATAGAGGCAGTACTGATTGATATTGTTTGTTTAGGAGGGCACGTCTGGCCCCTGCCTTTGGGGTTAGGCAAAGAGGGCTAGTCATTCTCCGCGCTATTTGTATGTGTGTCTGCCCGCGTGCGTGCGTGCGTGAGTGCTAGTGTGAGTCCGTGAAAGCATGCGAGTGCGTACGTGCGTGGGTGTGCGTCATGCGCGTTAACTTGGGTTTATTCTTACCTACCCCTTTCTTTCCCTCTATCTCCCTCGGCCTCTCTGTCTCTCTTGCTTTCTCTCTTTCTCTCTCTCTTTCTTTCTCTCTCTTTCTCACACGCACAATCGCATGAAAAGTGGTGTTAAATCGTTGCAAAGCGAGTCTCACACTCACGGCAGCCAGCGCGGGGCAACGCACGCGGATGTGACGGCTAGCTAGAACAACAAGAACCCTGAGTGTACACGCGCTGTCTCACTCACCACCTCGCCTCCCGAGAAAACCGACAGCCCAGGAATTCATTCGTGCACACGCTCGCCTGATTCCTGTTCAGTCGGGTCCACTAAATCGTGAAGCGGTCAACGTTAGAGATCACAAAGTTCGGCGATTTACCTGGCGGTCGGAGATTCGTAATGATTCTCTCTCATTCTGTGTAGCCGCAGGATGACGTTTGCGCTAAGGGTATGTACACGCGGTGTGTCACCGAGATATCCCGAGAAGTCGCAGCCTGAGCTTCGCGTGGTCGATGTTACAATGACATGTTACATTACGCTGTTTATCGTCACGTCACTACAGGTTGTGTTACATCACATTACCATAGGTTACGTTCATTTCGTTTCGTTGCGTTACGTTACGTTACGTGACATTATTTTACGTTACGTTACATCGCATTGCATTGCATCACGTCACGTTACGTTTAGTTACGTTACGTTACGTCGCGTTGCATTGCATCACGTTACGTCACGTTACATTACGTTAAGCTATGTTACGCTCCATTACGTTACGTTACGTTACGGCGCGTTACATTGCATTATGTTACGTTACGTTACGTTACGTTACGTTAAGCTATGTTACGCTCCATCACGTTACGTTACGTCACGTCGCGTTACAATGCATCATGTCACGTTTGATGGAGCGTAACATAGCTTAACGTAACGTAACGTAACGTTTAAGCTATGTTACGCTCCATCACGTTACGTTACGTTACGGCACGTTACATTGCATCTTGTCACGTTACGTTACGTTACGTTAAGCTATGTTACCCTCCATCACGTTACGTTACGTTACGTCGCGTTACATTGCATTATGTCACGTTACGTTACGTTACGTTAAGCTATGTTACGTTCCATCACGTTACGTTACGTTACGGCGCGTTACATTGCATCATGTCACGTTACGTTACGTTACGTTAAGCTATGTTACGTTCCATCACGTTACGTTACGTTACGTCGCGTTACATTGCATCATGTCACGTTACGTTACGTTACGTTAAGCTATGTTACGCTTTATCACATTACGTTACTTTACGGCGCGTTACATTGCATCATGTCACGTTACGTTACGTTACGTTACGTTACGTTACGTTACGTTAAGCTATGTTACGTTACATCACGTTACGTTACGTTAAGTTACGTAAAGTTACAGAGTGAGTGCAGTTGGAAGCTTACACCGGCAGCGATAGCGTATGCCGCTGGCTGCTTCGTGCGGTTATCTTGACGCGGGGTTATTAATTAGTTAATAATTTGTGATTAATTACTTGCACGCTTTAATCGCTGTCAACAGCGACCCTCCATCATCACTTATCATCAGATAAATACTCATCTGTCTCCAGCAAATCCCTACATGTGATGTGATGTATGCGCATGTGCGTGCGTGCGTGCGTGCGTGCGTGTGTGTGTGTGTGCGTGTGTGTGTGTGTGTGTGTGTGTGTGTGTGTGTGTGTGTGTGTGTGTGTGTGTGTGT
>NW_014577258.1:826576-829276 GCF_000485595.1 Priapulus caudatus | reverse complement strand
AAGAGAGAGAGCATGCGAGAGAGAGAGAGAGAGAGAGAGAGAGAGAGATAGAAAGAGAGAGAGAGAGAGAGTGAGAGAGGGGAGGGAGGCGCGAAGGGTAGCATGGCTAGATATCAAATGACCGACCAACTGAACAACCGTCCGAGTTCTAACCACAGCGACAACGCTAATATTATCGTAAATAATGTGCAATGCTTGATGTAGGATTACTTATTAAAATGTGTTCTTGTCGTAATAAATCCTTAAAAAGTATATTCTTATTAAAAAGAATCCGATTTAAAGAGGATCCTCAGCAAAATGTATTCTTTGAAATATTCTTAGGTTCTTATTAAGATATATATTTGTTAATCTATACTCCCTGATTAAATTGCGACTTACCAAAATAGATTGTTATTAAAATAAGCCGACAGCAAAATTGATTTTAAATAAAATAGATCATTATCAAAATAGTTCTTTGTGTAAATGGCGGTGAGCGGGCGGTATATCTGACTCGTCCGGTCCAGATCCCGATCTCTCTATACATGTCGGGATCAAAGATGGCGCCACGTTTCTTATTTAGAACGCAATACGGCGTGACGTATACATAGTGTCATAGTTATTATATATTATATAAACGTTTTCATAGCGCCGCCGGCTACACAGCCGCCCCTACTTCTTCCCACCGGCGTTCTAAGCACCGGTTTTCGTCTTTAATTTTCAATTTTCAATTTGATTAAAACTCGTTTCGAGACGCCGAGCAACTGTTTCGCGCATATCCTCCTTTAATGCTGCACGTAAATTAATTTGTCGTCACGAGCCCGCCATCGCTATGGCGATTCTGCGATGCGTGACGTCACAGAACAATTAATCAATCGCGGGATCTCTCGGGAGAAAGAAGCGCCGGCAAAATGTCAGATTCACTTCCTTCCTGTTTGTCCCTATTGGGACATAAGGCTTTTAGAGTTTCTCGCCATTTCTTCTGGTCTTCAGTTCACACGTTGAGCTTCACGCCATAAAAGGTTTATCGCAGCCAATTCAGTCGTTATCATCCTGCGCCGGGTGTTTTTGTATGCGACTCTGGTGCATTCAGAGAACGTGTTCTAATGTAAGTTCAGCACCAGGGGCCCGTTGTCAGAAACAAAATTAGTCTTAAAATTAGTCTTGACATGAACTTCGACTCGTAAACCGTTAACAGAAACATCGTAAAGTTACGAGAACGTAAAATCTTCGCAAATTTCCTCTTTTCATTACGAGATCCTAGACCCTCTCGTAACTTTAAAACCAAGATAAAAAATAACGCAATTACACAAACAATAATCACACAGTTACAATGATGTTTGTCTTAGCATTAACATTATCATTAACTTTACGATGTTTCTGCTCCAAACGGCTCCCAGGCAAATAAGACGATGGGAGAGAATCGACAATCAAGTCTAGTCAATAAATTTGCGCGAAGTTCGAATCCTGCTAAACGTGTAAATCCGCAGGGAGATTCTGTAGCTCACACCGGCGGCTGGTTCAAGCCGTTACTGTTCGCATGGGGTTATGACATCTTTTACCCAGGCTCGACTAGCACTGACGTCTCATAGGCAGGCCACGCCCTGATATCAGACGCACGCGTCACTGACGTCACATACTTGTACCGCGCGTTGACTGACATGTGCCGTCAGCGAATAATCGCGTATTATCAGGAGTCTATCAATTGTATATAATATATTGATAGACTCCTGGTATTATTATAAGCGAATATACACTTGATTATATCGAGACGTACATATTTTCATTTTTATAAAGTGTACTTTTTTATGTATTTATGTATGTTTTATGAGTGGTTACTGTGTGGGTGCTGCTAATGCATAGACATTTTCACTCAGACGACTGTTGCCGAGTATTCACGAGTTTTACCGAGCTATCTCCCGAGCGGCAAAGCGTGCCTACGAAAAAAAACCTGCCGATTGGTTATTGAAGTCACGTAACATTTTCCGCACCGGATCTCGCGGCGCTGATTACGTATCCTGTTGAGCAGACAATCGGCTGAATGACTCTGAGGACACTGCCCGAACGTTTGACGGAAATGACCGAGTTCCGGCAACTACGGACATTGCTCGGCAAAGTGCTAGACTGGTTCTCCGTCTCATCATCTTCTCAATAACGTAATGGAACCTTTAACGAAGCTAAAAGTCGGGTTACCAGTCTACGCCGGTGACGCTCGAGCGAACGGTGCTGTCACTGGGCACACACCGCGGTGGTGTTCCACTGAAGATTGACCAAACCATAAAACATCATCAACTTTCCTGTCGCCTCGAATCGCCCATGTAACTCGTACACGGGTTATCCGACGTGGTTGAAGGGCGCATATGCGCGAGCGAGCCGACGCCCGGGAGATGCGGGGATTACGCGGTAAAGCTCTGCAAAAGCGAGAGTCGACTGATGACGACGACAACAAAAGAAACGTAATTACCGTCGTGCTGAGCAGAGAGGTTGCAATTAGCAGCGGCTGCATTTCAGGAAAGAGAGAGAGAGAGAGAGCGAGCGAGAGAGAGAGAGAGAGAGAGAGAGAGAGAGAGAGAGAGAGAGAGAGAGAGAGAGAGAGAGAGAGAGAGAGAGAACGAGAGCAAGAGAAAGAGAGAGAGAGAGAGAGAGAACGAGAGCGAGAGAAAGAGAGAGAGAGAGAGAGAGAGAGAGAGAGAGAGAGAGAGAGAGAGAGAGAGAGAGAGAGAG
>NW_014577258.1:824391-826566 GCF_000485595.1 Priapulus caudatus | reverse complement strand
GGGAGATGCGGGGATTACGCGGTAAAGCTCTGCAAAAGCGAGAGTCGACTGATGACGACGACAACAAAAGAAACGTAATTACCGTCGTGCTGAGCAGAGAGGTTGCAATTAGCAGCGGCTGCATTTTAGGAAAGAGAGAGAGAGAGAGCGAGCGAGAGAGAGAGAGAGAGAGAGAGAGAGAGAGCGAGAGAGAGAGAGCGAGAGAGAGAGAGCGAGAGAGAGCGAGAGAGAGAGAGAGAGAGAGAGAGAGCGCACAGTCCGAGATCTATGGCCGCATCCATGCCTTTATCGACCTCTACCCGACCTCAACCCGTAACGACAGTGACCTTGACCTCTGCTTGACCTCTGAATGAACTCTACTTACGACATCTATGTGATTCGACATCTCTGTCTTACCTGTTCTTGTAGTAAGTATCTGTGCGATATCTATCGAATCCCTCCCTGTGGCGTTCGAGATCTCAGTGATCTTCACAAGATCTTCCCCTCGTTACCTCAGTGACCTTAACGACCTCCACACGAGCTCGCCCTGATGCGCGGCCTTAGAAATGGTTGGTTACTAGACAGTAGCTGGGAGGGGAGATCTGCTGGTAGCGGTTGGTGGGTTGGTGGGTAGGGTGTGTATAGGTGGGTGGGCGGAGTTGGTAGTGTGTGTGCTAGACATTAGGAGTGCGGTCAGAGGAACAGACTCACCGCTCTCTGCGTTCATTAAGCTCATTGATGTAATCGCCTTACCGAAAGACTTGTTCAATTAGATAGCGAACATTTACAAAACCCTCGGGCAGCGAATACGGAGTCTACCGAGTAAAAGGTTAACCATTATATAGGCGGAAAGATTTTAATCCTGTGGGAATCATGCAGCTGCCACGTAGGCCTACGGATCATCATAGGGTTACTTTATATGTTACCGTAGAGGTCATCATAGGGTTACCGTAAAGGTCACCGTAGAGGTCATCATAGAATTACTGTAGAGGTCACCGTAAGGGTCATGATACGGTTACTGTAGCGGTCATAATAAGCATCATCATAGGGTTACTGTAAAGGTCATCATAGAGGAAATCATAGGGTTACTGTAGAGGCCACCGCAGAGGTCATCATAGGATTACTGTAAAGGTCACCACAGGGGTCATCATATGGTTACTGTAGGCGTCACCGTAGAGGTCATCATAATGTTACTGTAGAGATCACCGTAGGTGGTTTTCATAGGGTTATTTTAGCTGTCATCCTATTGAGGCTTACGTATGGATCAACAGCAGCAACGCAAAAAACGATAGCGACATCAATGACAGACGACAACAACAAAACGAATGGAGGTGACGTCATCGGTGCACTTCACGCAAAAAAAACTTATTACGTGATAAAGCAAGCACATTGTGGCTTACGTCACACACAGCTGTAGTGCGGTGGCGCAGAGAGGCATGATTCTCGTAATCCTAGCTTAGCGTAGCAGCGACGGTAGTGGATTTTACGTATAGAGATTGCCTTTCCTTTTGCCTTTTTTTGTTTTTTTCTGTTTCTCTTTCGCGCGCGCTCTCACTCTCTGCCTAGAACTCCCTCATCTCCTCAGAGACTTTGTCTCCCTTTCTCTTTCTCTCTCTCTATCTCTCTCTCTCTCTCTCTCCTCCTTTCTCTCCCTTTCTTTCTTTTTCTCTGTCTGCTTCTCGCTATGAGAACAAAGTAAACGGGCCAAGACTTCTAGTCGATTTACACCAGTCCGGATGTCTAACCGCCGAGATGAGATTAGGTTTGCGCAGCACTCGAGTCGAGCCACCGGGGATGCTCACATATATCTCTTCTCTCTCTCTCTCTCTCTCTCTCTCTCTCTCTCTCTCTCTCTCTCTCTCTCTTCATTCCCGTCTCTCTCACGCGCTCTCTTTCTCTCTCTCTCTCTCTCTCTCTCTCTCTCTCTCTCTCTCTTCATTCCAGTCTCTCTCACGCGCTCTCTCTCTCTCGCGCGGTCTCTCTCTCCCGCTCTCTCCCTCTCTCTCTCTCTCTCTCTATCTATCTATTTGTCTCTCCATCTCTCTCATCACATTTCCTCTCGTTCTCTCACTTGCACACACTCAACTTACTCTCGTTCTCTCTCTTTCCCTGTCCATGTATTTCTTCTCCCCATTTGCTAGCAATAACTATACACTTCTTTAGCACTGATCGAGCATATAATTTTATTTAAATAAA
>NW_014577258.1:818390-823485 GCF_000485595.1 Priapulus caudatus | reverse complement strand
AGAGAGAGAGAGAGAGAGAGAGAGAGAGAGAGAGAGAGAAGAGAGAGAGAGAGAGAGAGAGAGAGTGAGAGCGAGAGAGAAACCTACGGACTTGCATATACGATCACACATACACGCGCGAACAAACACCCATGTACGTATACCAAAGCACACGCGCACGCGCGCATGCACATACACGCGCGCTCAGAGCTACGGTTCTATCGTCTGCATTGTTACATCGCGCTATAATCTGAGATGAATCAGATCAAGAGCTAATAATACCGAGGTATTATTAATTAGGTATTATTAATTAGGATTAATACCGAGGTAATAATAAGAGGTATTATTAGCTCTTGATCAGATCCGTTTCGTACGGTACGTGGATCAGATACAGTCTGTCCGCCCCTATGCATGTCCCTTGCACGACGACACCCGCGCCATGAGAGGAAGATGGTGAGAGCTGCAAGTCTAACATACGGCGTACCCTTTCCATTTCGGTGTATCGCCGATTGACATCTCACAAGCTACCCGTCTATTGAATAGGGGTGTACTTAGTGCATACATAATTGCCGTCGTTATCATCATCATTATCATCATCATCATCATCATCGTCGTCATCATCTTCTTCTTCTTCTTCTTCTTCTTCTTCATCATCATCTTCATCTTTTTTTTCTTCATCATCTTCATCTTCGATAATGAAAACAGAAAATATCGCTGCTCTCATACGTTCATACGTCGTGTCGATTTGATTGTTCGTCAACCGCATTTTTGCCCCGTTTCATTGTAGGATATTTTCCTTTTTGTTATCGCTGGCATTTTCATTACGAAACCGGTCACCTGCATTGCCAGCAAACACATGATTAAACTGTGATTAAATTTCGTTGCGTTTGTGCATTTTAATGGATTTCTCTCCGCCACTAATCAGCGCAATATTAGAAGATTATTTGGGAACGAAATATTAACATTTCACGTAAAATAGATACAGGTAAATCGCGAACGAGAGATTGTTCTGCGAACAATGTAAACTGATTATTTATGGCCCGACAACAATGGAACCGCGTAAATTTGATACCCTGCCTTAGTAGGTAATCGGTATACGTCATTTACCCCCCCCCCCCCTCCCGTAAAATGATTACGTTTCATCCGTTTCATATTCGATCTTCTGTTGATGTGTTTACACCAGAGTACACCGATGGGTGCCAATTTGTGCACGCACAGTCGGTTTTGGGTAGTTGGTGTTTAGAGTCAGCTATACGTCCCACTATATAATAATACTCTAGAGGAACGCAATTCTCTGTGCTGAGAGTCAGCTACATTTCCCAGAATACGATTATACTCTACAGGAACGCAATCTCTGCGCATAACTGTCGGATACTCGTATCAAATTGCGATAAACCGACGCAGGGGCCTGGCTCTGAACACTCCTATCAGAATGAGCCATTAGCTCCCAGCAATCAGCAAAGGGGCCACTTCTACCAGAGTACGATAATACGTTGCAGTTACGCAGGCCTCCGAAGGCTCATTGTCGGCTACTGTTCCTAGAGTAGGGCAATAAACTACAGAGACGCAAGTCTCTAGCCACTTCTACCGTAATCATCAATTAGCAAGCATCCAACAATAAGCAAGTCGAGTGCTCCCCCCACGAATACGTTAATATATTGTGGCGACGCCGGTCCCTGTACATAAAGTCGGATACTCCCCCGAGAATAGGGTGATACTCTGCACACACACCTGCGCATAAAGTTTGGTATTCATTTGAAAAAAAGGGTAAGAAAGAAGGGGAAAGGGCGAAGATGACGAATAAGAAGAAGATGAATAATAATAATAATAAGAAGAAGAAGAAGAAGAAGAAGAAGAAGAAGAAGAAGAAGAAGAAGAATGAATAAATAAATAAATGAATAAATAAATGAATAATGAATGAATGATGCTGCTGCTGCTGCTGATGATGATGATGATGACGATGAAGATAATTATGTGACCACGCTGACAACCTTGTTTGTTTACTGCTCAGATGAAGGACTCTCATGTGGCGCTGTCCAGCAGCCCGACTAAGAAGCTGACGACAACCTTCTGTAACCCGAGCGTGTTCCGATGCATCGACTACTTCGTACTGCTGCCAAAGTCACCAAAGGTAATCGCTACACATTTTACCTGATTGCGTAATAATGCAGTGAGCGTGAGCAGATAGGGTGAGGCAGCGTGAGGAAGGGAGGGATAGAGATAGAAGGCGGAGGAGATATGTAGAAAGGAAGAGAGAGAGAGAGAGAGAGAGAATGAAGGGGAGGGAGAGAGAATGTGCCGTGAATCAGAACAAGAACGAAGGAAAGGAGGCGAGAAAGAAAATAAGAGCGTGTTCGTGCGTGTGTTCCTGCGTGCGTGTGCTCCTGCGT
This sequence comes from Priapulus caudatus, assembly GCF_000485595.1. Classification (NCBI taxonomy): domain Eukaryota; kingdom Metazoa; phylum Priapulida; class Priapulimorpha; order Priapulimorphida; family Priapulidae; genus Priapulus; species Priapulus caudatus. The sequence continues at coordinate 821,116 of NW_014577258.1, read as the reverse complement.
GCTTGCGTTCGTGCGTGCGTGTGTTCGTGCGTGCGTGTGCTCCTGCGTGCGTGCGTTCGTGGGTGCGTGTGTTCCAGCGTGCGTGTGATCCTGCGTGCGTGCGTTCGTGCTTGCGTTATACTTCGCTATTTTCTAGCTAGTTTGAGATTATGCATTATATCATGCGCGTCACTCCAAGATGGCGCTGTTGCTAGCTGCTCAAGTGACCTTTCCCGCTCGCAGGTGACGCTCGCCCGACGATCGTCGTTTGCCGCGTCGCTATGGCAACGCCTCAAGCGTCACGCGGCCGACGTCGTCGCCGACGGCAGCGATAGCCGACGCCTCGACGCCGCCGTGTATCGCGCCGAGCTGCTCTATCCGGACTACGTCGGCCGGCTCGTGCAGAAGACACCTAGCGGCGGCGGCGTGAAACGCTGGTGCGTGCTCAGCGACATTCTCTTCTGTGTCTTCGTCTCCGAGCGCGCCGAACGCGCCACTGACGTCATACTGTTGCCAGGCAACACCGTCAAGTCCCTCATCTTCCGCACGGCGAGTCTGTACACGGCAAAGAGCAAGCGCGGAGGAGGAAACGGAGGAGGAGGAGGCGGCGGATGGGGAACAAGTAAAACGCTCGACGATTTGGACATGTTCCAGTTTATGATCGAGAACGAGGCTACGGGCGAGAAGTTCAAATTCAGCACGGCCAATCAGCTCGAGCTTGACAAGTGGGTGTCGCTCCTGAAGATAGCCTCTTGTCTCGACCCAACCATCGTGCCGCCAGATGACGCCACCAGCGGCGACGTCAATGGCGACCCGATGGACCCCTACCAACGCGCCACGGTGCCAGTGCCATCAGACTATTACGGTGACCTGAGCGATCAGGCACTCTACGGTGATTGCTCCACGCTCGCCTCCCTGCTCCCGTCGACGCCCGCCAGGGGGCAGCAGCAACAGCAGAGGGATGAATACTCGGCGGACGATAGCGTTGGTGACGAGATTCGAACCCCGCTCGGCGACCGAGACGCTGTTCGGGACTCGAACCGGGCGCTGGCGGAGAGCGGCGGAGCGCCGGCGCGGCACGGCAAGAAATCGATTACGTTCAGTGACGTTATCGCCGGCGGCGCGCGCACGACCGACGCGTCCCGGCATGCAGCGCGCGCCGGCGGCGGCGGCAGCAGCGGCAGCGGTGCAGGTAAACACGCAGTGAGTCGCGAGCCGTCACGCAATGCTGGCATTAGCAGCAGCTGTAGCGGCAACACCAGCAACGTAGGCATTAGCGGCAACACGATCAACAGCAGCAGCAGCGGCCACACGATAAACAGCAGCAGCAGCAGCGGAGGTAACAATATTAACATCAGCGGCAGCAGCGGAAACAATATCAATAACAGCAGCAGCGGCGGTACCAACATCAACAACAGCAGCAGCAGCGGTAACAACAGCAGCAGCAGCGGTAACAACAACAGCAGCAGCGGCGGCGGCTGCAGCAGCAGCGGTGTTTCTGCCCTAGCGGCGTCTATCGGAGTCAGCGGTGTGCGCTCTCGGCACGTGCGCGACATGGAGATATGCGAGTACCTCTACTACAAGCAGGCGACCGGCTGGACGAAAATGTACTGCGCGCTGCGCGACGGCAGCTGCACGGTGTGGCGGACGTCGGACACCGGTCAACCGCCGCTCGTCTTCCTTGACCTGCGCGGCTGCGCCGCGACGCTAGCAGACGACGAACAGCAGGTTGGCAGCGCCTTCAGGCTGACGCTGCCGAACCGATACACGTTCCTCTTCGCGCCGCCCAGCAACCTCGACATGGAGCGCTGGCTGTCCGTGCTGCGTCACAACGGCTGCGAGATCACCGACGACGACGACGCGACGACGACGACGGCGACGGTGACGTTGCGTCGCGCGACGACGGTGACGCAGAGCGCCTTCTACGCCGAGATGACGGGAGGCGGTGACGCAGCGGAGAGCGCGACGGTCGAGGCGTTCTGTACGGCGCCGCGGCGGCGACGCGCGCCGAGGGACGCGGCCGCGACGCAGACCCTGACGCAGCCGTGGTTCAACGGCGACGTGAGGCCACGAACGGGGAGCGACGCGTCCGACGACGGCCCCCCAGCGGAGCGAAGTGCGCTGTGTACGGTACCGGAAGTGCGAATCCGGAAGATGAGCGCGGCATCGTCAACGTCGTGCGAGGTTAGTGTTTCGTCATCATCTACGTGTATTATTATTGTTATTATTATTATTATTATTATTATTATTATTATTTCCAAAGTGGATCACGTCATTAGCCTGTGGCTTCTGGGTTGGCCGTGGGCCAACCTGGGACATATGGATTCAATCCAGAATTATTATTATTATTATCATTATTATTATTTGTACTTTTATTTTATTATTATTACTGTTTATAACTATTCATTATACTGTTTATAACTATTCATTATACTGTTTGATAAATTCTCTGTATTATTCCATTTTCATTCATATAATAGTGTTCAATATTTTCATATCCTCGTGAAAGTACTCAGCTTCTATGGGAGCATTGGCTTTTCCCATTACAGCGATTCAATTTTCTACCTTTTTCCACTCGGGAAGTAGCATTGATATTGCTTATAAATCAAACAATTTCAGCTTTTGCGGCATCAATTGCTCACGTTCTCCCCCCCCCCCGTCCTCGCGTTAAACGTAGCACTTACATCTCTCTCTCTCTCTCTCTCTCTCTCTCTCTCTCTCTCTCTCTCTCTCTCTCTCTCTCTCTC
>NW_014577258.1:815071-816997 GCF_000485595.1 Priapulus caudatus | reverse complement strand
CTGTCTGTCTGTCTGTCTGTCTGTCTGTCTGTCTGTCTGTCTGTCTGTCTGTCGGTCTATCTATCTATATAGCTATCTATCTATATATCTATCCCTCGCGCTCCCTTTCTCTATCTCTTTCTACCTGCTCTCTCGTCCACGTGTCGGTCGGGCGGCGTATGTTGGTGTGTTGACGTGCGGGCGGCGGTGAGTTAGTCGTGCGGGCCGTTGTTACGAAGCGCCGTCAGTGTTGATATTACATTACAGCGTAGAGACGCGCTTGTTATTCATGCTATTGCACACATACGCACAGCATACGCGCACACGCCCACGCACGCACGCAGTCATGTACAACTGCCTGCACCACACACACATACACACGCGCGCGCGCGCGCAAAGAGAGAGAGAGAGAGAGAGAGAGAGAGAGAGAGAGAGAGAGAGAGAGGGAGAGAGAGAGAGTGGTAGAGAAAAATGAATTTGTGCGTGTGTGTGCGAGGAAGAGAGAGAGGGGGGAGAGAAAGACTGTGTGTGTGAAAGAGAGATAGAGATATGGGGCGGATGAGTGAGTGAGAGAGAGAGAGAGAGCTTAAGATAACGCGAGAGAAGGGGAAACTAGGAGCGAGAGAGAGAGAGAGAGAGAGAGAGAGAGAGAGAGAGAGAGAGAGCCTGAGAAAAGCGAGTGACAGTAAGCGAGTAGCAAGCAGTCACTATGTAGCGTTGCATGTAATAACGTGTAAAGGTCACCAGCAGGACTGCTGGCTACTATAGTCAGTAAGTGGTGCGTCATAGATCATGTCATCTGTAACCCCTGGGCAGCGGCCTGTCATTGCCGTTAATGCGCTTTCCTATACTTCCCTACAGCGGTCTGTATTGCATAATGCCACACCGCTCACGACAACAACAACGACAACGACAACGGTGACAATAACGACAACGGCAACAACGATAACGACAACAACAACAACAACGACAACACCGACAATAACAACTACGACAACAACGAAAACGACAACAACGGCAATAACGACAACAACGAAAACGACAACAATGGCAATAACGACAACGACAACAACGAAACATCGACAACGACGACAACAACGAAACAACGACAACAACAACAATGAAAACCCCCTACGAAGATCCCAACAACAATAACGACGATGACGACAATGATGATGACGATAACGACAACGATGATGACGATAACAAGAACGATGAGTAAGACGACGACGATGACGATAACAACGGCGATAGTGATGGCGATGACGATGACGTTGACGCGAACGCCGCCGACATCAACGACGACGACGACGACGACGACGACGACAACGACGACGACGACGACGACGACGACGATGACGACTAATAACTCCGCAGATCATGACAAAGGATATTAGGCATCTTAACCTGCTATTTGCTCGCGTGCGGCGGAGGCGCTGTGTTTGTGCACATCATCATCATCATCATCATCATCATCGCCGCTGCTAGTCACACACGGCGGCACGGCGACGCACACCCTAATTAGATCGCGTATCGCTGTTTCGCGCGCGCAACGTCTCACGGAGTATCTCGCGCGAGCAAACATGTCACGATTGACCCGCGCGCGCGGAGCCTGTTTACATACCGACATGATGAGAACACCGCCTGCTTTAGTAGTCATGTAACTCGAACAACGGACGTGTACAGGCCGGTTGAATAGCGATAGGAGATGGACGTCAAATTAGGCATATCACCGGCTGATTGAATTGTCGTCTACGTATAAGCGATAGGTGTGCTCGCGAAAGGCTGGTTAGATAGTAACATCAAAACACAATAAATGCAATAGAGTACAGGCTGGCTGCATTGCCATACATCATAAATAACGGATGTGTTACAAATACATGCTGGTCGAACTCTATATGTATATATGTGTGCGTATATATATATATATATATATATATATATATA
>NW_014577258.1:813276-815046 GCF_000485595.1 Priapulus caudatus | reverse complement strand
TTGGGGTTTTCTTTTAAAACAAATTCATTATCAACAACTGGAGATGAGTAAATCTTGGCGGGCATGTGAGGCCGATAATATATCAACGTAGCGTGGCTATTAGCGATACAATAAGGAGGAAGAGGTGCATCAAGATGAGAGAGACAAAGGTAGAGAGAGAGAGACAGACAGAGATCAAGAGAGAGGGAGAGAGAGAGAGAGAGAGAGAGAGAGAGAGAGAGAGAGAGCGCGCGCGAGTGAGAGAGGGACAGCTAGAGTGATTAGTAGAACTAGAGCGAGTTATTAGAGACACACAGTGCAGAGAAGGAGGGTTCTACTAGGAATGCAGGGCAACGGAAGTAGATGTATAGACGGGAACCAGCTCAGCGGGGAATGCCGCTCATACACAGCCGGACAAAACGCTAATGCTAGCTATAGCCTCAGCTGCAACCGGAGAGAGTCGGCGATGGTTATGGGCAAGTGTTTTTCCTCGGATGCTGTCAGTGTTGCTAATGAGATCCCACGAGCTAGCATGAGGAAGCGCGCGAAGCAAAATTCAGTATCGGATACCAGAGACTCGCACGCACCCACACATGTGCACGCACGCACCACGCACGCACGCACGCGCGAACACGTGCTCACACATACGCTCGCGCACACATGCGCACGCAAGTGCACACACACGAGCAAACGCATACACATGCATATATACATGCATGCATACACGTACGCACGCAGGTACACGCACGCGCGCACGCACCCGTACATTCACAGGCACTCACACACACGTGCGCACGCCGCAGGCACGCACGCACACTCGCAGACAAATTCATTAGTGTCTGTATTTGACACGCCGTTACCTCAATACGTGCTCGGTATATAGCACACAGCAACAGCAGCAGTAGCAGCAGCAGCAGCCGCAGCAGCGGCGGCGACACGCGCACATGAAAGGATGCGCTTCTCATCAGGTGAAGCCCAGGACGACTGTCAATAACTCCCACACTTGTACCAGGTAGTATCGCTTAAGAGCTTCCACCGCTTAACCGCTCTACGCTTTACTCGAGTCAGCACAGCTTTCGTCGACGAAAGAATAGGGGAAGAGTCGGAGAGGAAGTGGTAATGGAAGGAAAGGATAGGGTGGGATAGAAAGAATAGATAGAGTCGCAGTAGGGCGCATGGGTTAGACGGAAGGGAAGTGTATGAGGGAGTATGGGGTAGGAGGGAGAAATGGAATAGAAAACATAAAAGGAATGGGGGGGATGGAAGAGTAAAGGTGGGATGGATGGAAAAGCTAATGCAAAGGCAAGCAATTACGGTGAAAATATGTTGTAATTAAAGTGACGTCATCTCAGAAGGCGCGTGCGTGCTCGCGCGCGGAGTTGGTGCGTGCACATGCTATAAAATACACGAAGTGTGCAATAATTATGTAGCGTGTGTACGTGCTTTAGTGCGCGTACATGCGTGCGTGCGTGCGTGCGTTAGTGTGCGTACATGCGTGTGTGAGTGCGAGCGTTCGATAATGCGTGCGTGTGTTATTCACTCACGATGGTTTTTTTGCTCACAAGCTCCGAAGCTCGACAATAGCGTTTTCTCTAATGAATGTTCATGATACGGCATATCAGAGACAGTAAGATCAAGAGATAGTACGATCCACGTCATTATTCGATTATTCTATTCTATATCTGTCTCTACTCCCTATCTATCTTTCACAAACACACACACACACACACACACACACACACACACACACACACACACACACACATACACATACATACACACACACACATA
>NW_014577258.1:805813-809643 GCF_000485595.1 Priapulus caudatus | reverse complement strand
TCTCTCTCTCTCTCTCTCTCTCTCTCTCTCTCTCTCTCTCTCTCTCTCTCTCTCTCTCTCTCTCTCTCTCTCTCTCTCTCTCTCTCTCTCTCTCTCTCTCTCTCTCTGCCACATACATACGCACGCAAGCGCACCCACTCCACATAAAAACACACTCCCCCTCTCTCTCGCTTTGTCTGTCTTTCTATCTATCACTCTCACTTCCTTACTTTCTCCTACTCTCTTTTTCTTCCCTCTCCGCTTTCCGTCTCACATCCACCACCCTTCTCCTGTCCCCCTCTCCCTCTTTCTATCGCTCACGGTCACTCGCCCTTTTTTATCCGCTATTTGTCTCTCCCCTTCCTCTCTTTTCTTTCCCTCTATTTCTGTACCTTTCCTCTCTCACGCATCTCGAACGCCTATACCCCACTCTAGGCGCGTGTTTCACTCTACGGCTGCCGCACACACAATGTCGTAGTGATCAGTATTCCGGTCGGATAGCGAGTGTGTGAGCGATTGACAATAGCAAAACCACTACGGCACGATTTCTCTTGAAGAGGGTGAGAGAGCGCAGGAGAGAGAGAGAGGAGAGAAAGAGAGAGAGAGGGAGAGAGAGAGAGGGGGGAGGGGGATGGGGTAGAGAGAGATGGTAAACGAAAAAGAAGAAGAGGGAAGCGTCTACGTGTAAAAATGCGCCTGGTGACGTGGGTGGGTAAGTTGGTGGGCGGTTGCATAGGTGGGTGGGTGGGTAGGTGGGTTGGTTGTTGGGTTGGATGGGTGAGTGGGTAGGTGGGTAGGTGGGTTGGTTGTTGGTTTGGATAGGTGAGTGGGTGGGTGGGTAGGTGGGTTGGTTGTTGAGTTGGATGGGTGAGTGGGTGGGTGGATAGGTGAGTCACTGGGTGGGTAGGTGGGTAGGTGCGTTGGTTGCTGGGTTGGATGGATCAGTGGGTGGGTGGGTAGGTGGGTTGGTTGTTGGGTTGGATGCGTGAGTGGGGGAGTGGGTAGGTGGGTTGGTGTAGTCGTTGTTAGATTGGATGCGTGAGTGGGTGGGTGGGTAGGTGGGTTGGTTGGTGGGTTGGATGGATGAGTGGGTGGGTGTGTAGGTGGATTCACTGTTGGGTTGGATGGGTAAGTGGCTGGGTGGGTAGGTGGGTTTGTGTATTCGTTGTTGGGTTGGATGGGTGAGTGGGTAGGTGGATAGGTGTGTTGGTTGTTGGGTTGGATGTGAGAGAGTGAGAGAAAGAAAGAGGGAGAGAGAGGGGGGAGAGGCAAAAGGAGGAAAGAGGACCGCAGGGAAATAACGGCTAGATGCCATCACTTCATTACGCACCGCCCACTTGTTTGAGAGGTCTATACTTTGATAGATTATGGACATTGTCTCGTCATCAAGATATCATTACAGATATCGATTCGTCATCTAATGGATTCTGCCGCGCAGGCGTAGTGAAATGACCAGCATGATAAATTGACTCCCATGTTAATATAAGCCTCATAGTGAAGTCCCCCCACGGTGTTAAAGTCCCCTCGTGCTTAGATGGGTCATTCATTGGGGGACCCCATTCTCAATGCTCTCGCTTTGCCGTACGTTGAGATTGTTAATATTTTTCTCCGGTAGAGTGCGCCACCGACGCTGCTGGTGGAGCGCAGTAGGATAGGGGAGACGTCGGACCGCCTGCATCCCCGCCTCGCTCTCCGTAGCACCTCGTGCTCGCCGCCACGCGAGAGGAAGAGCCACCTGGTGCAGCACAGCAGAAGCATGGGTGCGTACTAGCGGGACAGAGAGTTTGAGAAATGAGAGAGTGGAGGAGAGAGAGTTTGCGAGGGGAAAGAAGAGAGAGTTGACGCGGAGGAGAGAGAGGAGGGAGAGCGAGATAGAGCGGAAGAGAGAGAGAGGGGAGCGAGATAGAGGCAGAGAGAGGAGAGAGGTGGTCGAAAATGGAAGGAAAGGTCAGAGAGAAGGGTGGCAGGTTGTACGATAAGAGGGACAGCGAGAATGAAGGAAAAGGGAGAGGACAGGGGCGAGTGGGAGAGCGAGAAAGTGATGGGGAAGCCAGATCTCGCGGGAGAGAGAGAGAAAACGAGAAAAGAAAGCGAGAGAGAGAGAGAGCGCGCGCGCGCGGTTGGATTTAGTGTGATTCGGAAAGAGATATCACGTGTCATCGCATACCATGATACGACACGACACCATGATACGACACGACACGACATTTACATAAATTGTTGATAAATCCTCTCGTATATAGGTTCTCGTCGAGCGTTATTCTGACGAACTATAACAAATAAATCGTCGATTTTCTTTCAAAAACACACAACCAAGGCTAAATCTCGTCAGGTTCTCTCGGCGTGGTAATTGTAGCGAATTCGCTATACGCTTGCCAGCATTATTAATCTCACGCGATATATAAGCTCGACTCGGCGGGTGTCACATGAATTTCAACAAACCTGTCTGGCAACTATGCGGGATTGTTACATATAAGGCTTCGTGAGAAAAGACGGGATCGAGTGAGGTGGTGTGTACTGCGCGTGATGACTCGTGATTCGCCTCTTGTATTCAACGTAATAAATTCCCGTTAGAGTTAACAGGATTGCAGGTTGCAGTTGTGGATATTTTCGGCTATAGTTATAGTCAGATTTATGGTTAGGTTTAGCGTTACGGTTATGGTTACAGTTTGGGTTGTGTTTGTGGATATGGGGTAGGGTTAAGTTTAGGGTTAGGATTAGGGCTATGGATATAGTTATGGTTATGCTTATGGTTCGAGTTACGGTTAGTGTTAGGGTTAGGGTTAAGATTGAGTTTGGAATAGAATTAGTGGGTAAGATTGATGGTAAGGTTAGGATGACGGCTAGGGTACATATTAACGTCAAGGTTAGGGTTAGGGTTAGGGTGAGAGTAAACCGACCAGGCTCTCCGACTAGTTACACGGCGGAGGAGTGTAACTCTCAGGACTATGGAGGAGGAGTGTAACTCTCTAACTCGGAGGTGTGTAACCTCTCGCCACGTAGTGTTAAGCGAGATGGGAACTTGTGGCTAGGGTGAGAGAAGATTGTCATGATTAGAACTATGGTTACAGTAATAAGTATATTTAATATCTAGCCATGCATGGATTCCTCCCCTCTCCCTACATCCCGCGCGCACGCGCACGGCGGTGACACGTACAATCAGACGTCTGCTGAATGAAGTCACAGCGTTTGTTAAGATGTCGTCTGCGCGAGGCGCGCGACTGGCAGACGCCATCCTCGCTGATGGCTGTTCTCATGTTTCGTTGTCATTTCACGTACGGTGGATAGCGGCGCGTACAAAGGAGCGCAGTCCGATGCGGCTTGTTACGGATCGTCTGACTTCAATCGCGCAGACGATTTCGAAACGCAGCAGACGAGGCTAATCTTACTAGTGACGTCATGCTTACGTCTCTGGCTAGCTAGGCGTTGTTTTGCGCTTGACGTCACCGCCTTATCACGTGTAGTGAAAGTGATACCGATCTTTATGACTTGATCTGTACACAAAATGTTAGATAATTTAATGATGATGATGATGGCGAGGATGATGATCGCAATGAGGTTGATGATGATCATATTAATATAGTTATTATTATTATAAGTGATAGTAGTAGTAGTAGTAGTAGTAGTAGTAGTAGTAGTAGTAGTCGTCGTCGTCGTCGTCGTCGTCGTCGTCGTCGTAGTAGTAGTAGTAGTAGTAGTAGTAGTAGTCGTCGTCGTCGTCGTCGTCGTCGTCGTCGTCGTAGTAGTAGTAGTAGTAGTAGTAGTAGTAGTCGTCGTCGTCGTCGTCGTCGTCGTCGTCGTCGTAGTAGTAGTAGTAGTAGTAGTAGTAGTAGTCGTCGTCGTCGTCGTCG
>NW_014577258.1:797975-800270 GCF_000485595.1 Priapulus caudatus | reverse complement strand
AAAAAATCGAAAGGCATATTTGTTCAATCATTCATTTCTTCTCCAACAGATAGCCCTATGCCTTCTTTGGTGTAGGTGGATTGGGATCTTCATCTCCAGGCAGTTCAGGCCCTTCTTCCTGTAATGGCAGCTTTTGATTCCACCAACTACCTGAAATGGTGTTTGCTGTATTTAGAGGACATGCGCAAGCTACCTGAAACCGCACCATTCATCTTTGCAGAATTTAAGGCAGGCAAATTTGTGGTAAAGCGAACCCCTGGAAGGTTCAATGCAGTTGGGGCTGATATGGCCTTGGAACAAACCATAAATAGATCCCAAAAGAGTGCCTCTAGTATAATTAGCAACATCCGGAAGAAGAAGCTCGTAGCAATGTGGGAGCTGATCTACCATGAAATGCTGGCCCTCGACAATTTGCACAGGGACTTGTGTGGTGTGACCAAAAACCTGTCCGAGGAAAGTGCTATCAGCAAAGCTAAGATAGCAACGGGGGAGCAAAAGGTTCAAGACATACTTACAACAATACAACGGAATGAGAATCTGTTCCAGTTGACTCCTGACCAAGTGAAACTTCATAACATTTTGACCCAAGAAGACATGTCTGAAGATATCAGAAGCCAGCTACTTTTGGTCAAAGAAATCGGAACCAAAGCCTATGACACACTTAGAAAGGAGCGATTTATTGACAAGTTAATGAGATTCTCCTCAACCATCCATAGAACCAACCTGAAGACGTTTCTCAGCATCCATAGGCCAGAAAAAGAAGTCAAAGGAAAATCCTCAGGAAAAAAAGGAAGAATCCCATATGAAAAGATTGATTGAGATAGCGCGTGCCCGTGGACAAACAAGGGAAGAGCTGTTGCAATATGATGTGTCCCCTTTGTCCTATTTGTTTGATCAAGAAGGGCTGATGACCAAACCTGTGAAAAGTGCACTGGTACAGGAACTAGAACCCAAACTTACAAAGGATGATGGGAGAGAGCCGGCAAAGGACTCTAAAATGCAAACAGCATGTTTAGTTGATGTGATGGCCAATGTTAGAAAGCTAAAAACAAAAGACCTACGGATATTCGGAGACTTCTGTGAACATTTTCTGGACTACGTCGCTGCAATCGGTCGAGGGGCTGACAGATCAAACTTGATCTTTGATTCCTATGTTGAAGGATCCATCAAAGATTCAGCGAGAAAGCGGCGTTAAGTTAAAGCACCCATTGAGATAAATATCATCAACTGCGACACACCACTGCCTGTGGAGATGGACAGATTTTGGGCATCAAGCGAAAATAAGTTGAAGCTCCAGATGCTTCTTCATGAGCACACAATAAAGCGCAGGATGGAGCAACCTTCCAAACTCCAAGTTGTAGCCAGTGGCTTTTCTGGGGACTCAGACGTTGTTGTCTGCCAGTCAGTTCAGGATGGTTGTTTGAGAGGGAGAGAGAGTGAGAGAGAGCGAGAGCGAAAGCGAGAGAGAGAGAGAGAGAGAGAGCGAGAAAGAGAGAGCGAGAGAGAGAGAGAGAGAGAGAGAGAGAAAGAGAGAGCGAGAGCGATACAGAGTGAGAGGGAGAGAGAGAGCGCTGGTTAGTGCGATACGGCGTCATCGGCAGAAGATATTGCGCGCGAGCGTTAGGAATGCTTGTTGACGCGGCGCAAACAGTTCGGCCTTTGATTTCAACCGCTCATCTAGCGCGCGGGCCTATTTCCGGAGAGAGAAACAAGGAGAATGGCAGGGGAGGGAAGGAGGGAGTAGAGGAAGGGAAGAGGGAATGCGATTAGATGGTAGCAGAGGAATAAAGAAGGGTATAGACAAGGAACAGGTGGAGGGGAGGCCATGAGGGAGAAAGGTGGGGAGGAGAAGCGGATGCGAGAAGGTTAGGTGGAGCAAAGAACAGTGCCGATGGGCGCTGTGCAATATGGAACGAGGAGGAGGATAGAGAAGGAGATCCCGTCTTCTTCGGTAATGAAGAACCTTGGCGGGGGGGGGGGGTAATGAAGCGCTGCCATTGATGTAGCCTTCTATATTTGTCTTTGTTTTTTTGCAGGCGTGAATCACAGGCACTTGAAGCGTTTCAATAAAATACAATGCTAAATAAATACGAAATTTATTTACTACCAAAGTCTCAATGTTTCTCTACTCTCCTTCACCTATTATACCTTACTCCTATTACACCTTACTCTTCTTCACCTCCTTCACCAAACACAAGCCAAACCGCACGCACGCTGCTGCGTATAGCTCTAGTACCATAGCCCGCGTACAGTTGCCGCTAGCAGCTGCTGCGCTGCTGCACGCTGCACACTTAC
>NW_014577258.1:789029-797965 GCF_000485595.1 Priapulus caudatus | reverse complement strand
CCATCGCAGCTATAACATGTTACGCCCGCTATAACGTGCCATCGCAGCTATAACGTATTATGACGCCCATTATTGTGTTTACAGATCACTTTGACGACGACTCGGTAGCGGCGGCGGTAGCAGCGGAGGAGGAGGAGGAGCACGAGAGATGGGGCAGAGAGCTGCTTCTTCTAAAGCGGGACCAGCTGCTACAGGAGGTGTTGCGACAGAAAGCCGAGCTGGAGGCAAGGCAACAGCACAAACCACAGGTAAACGACTCTAACCTACAGACTCTCTCTCTCTGTAACCTTTCAGTCTCCTGGGCGATATAGGTCATTTGTGAACTCCATCTATGTCGCTCGGTTGGTCCTCTTTCGCTCCATTTCCCTCCAGGTGTAATGAGTTCCGCCTAACCTACAATAGGTGACACTAATTAGTCTACTGTCTGTAATGTAACGCCGTACGACGTCACTAGAACTATTTACTGTCGATTAGCGTATCTGACGTCACTTCGGGGCTATGATATCAGATCAGGTACATGACGTCATTTCTTAGGTCAGGTAGCATGCATCGCCCATGATGATTGTTTTCAAGTTTATGACGTCACGACATGCTTATGACGTCATTTTAGATCCAGGTCATCATTTATTGTAGGTCCAGGTAGCGCGCATGCGTAGTACACGATGATTGTAACTGCAGCTACATTCCCTGGCTGAAGCTTTACGTCTCTTACCTCGGCATCTTGCGATCTCGCATTGAGCATTAGTCTCAATAGAGTCTGCAACTCGAAATATAATGTCGCGGTGACGTCAGGCGTTGGCCGTGACGTCAACGTGACGCGCGCCGCTTGCTCTTTGCTTGCAAAGCATTTGGCGCTGCCGTAGGGTATGTGTTGGGTGGGCATGGTGAGGGTCGGGTATGATGATGGTAAGTTCTTGCGTCTCCTCTCTCTCTCTCTCTCTCTCTCTCTCTCTCTCTCCACTCTCCTCTCTCTTTCTCCCTCTTTCTCTCTCTCTCTCTCATCTCTCTCTCTCTCTCTCTTCCAAATAATACCGGCACGGCAAGCGCACCCACTCCACATAAAAACACACTCCCCTCTCTTCGCTTTGTCTGTCTTTATATCTATCACTCTCACTTCCTGACTTTCTCCTACTCTCTTTTTCTTCCCTCTCGCTCCGTCTCACAGGTCACACCTGCTCCTGTCCCCCTCCACCTCTTTTCGTTATCGCTCAACGGTCATCGCCTTTTTTATCCAGCCTATTGTCTCTCCTTCTCTCTTTTCTTTCCCTCGTTATTTCTGTCCCTTTCCTCTCTCACGCATCTTTCTCGAACGCCAATACCCCAACTCTAGGGCGCGGTTGTTTCACTCTTACAGGCTGTCCGCCACACAAGTGTCGTAGTGTCAGTTATTCGGTCGGATAGCGAGTGTGTGTGAGCGATTGACAATCAGCAAAACACATATCGCACTGATTTCTCTTTGAAGAGTGCGTGAGAGAGAGCGCAGAGGAGGAGAGAGAGGAGAAAGAAGAGAAGAGAAGGGAGAGAGAAGAGAGGGGGGAGGGGGATGGAGTTAGAGAAAGATGTTTTTGTAAACGGAAAAAGAGAAAGGAGGGAAGGTCTTACGTGTAAAAATGCCGCCTGGTGACGTGGGTGGTAAGGTTGGTGGGCGGTGATTGCCATAGTGGTGGGGTGGCGTAGGTGAGTGGTGTTGGTTGGATGGTCTGTGAATGTGAGTAGGTGGTAGGGGGTTTGTTGTTGTTTTGGCATATGTCGTGAGTGGAGTAACAAACAGCCGGGGTGGTAGAGTGCGGTTGGTTGTTGGGTGGATGAGTGAGTGGCTTCGGTGGTGGTAGGTGGGCCGTTGCGGTTGTTGGTTTTGGATAAGTGACAGTGGTGGGTGGGTAAGTGTGGGTTGCGTTGTTGGTTTGGATGGTGTGATGGTCCTGGGTGAGTAGGTGAGTCACGTGATGTGGGTAGGGGTAAGTGCGTTGGGTTGAACTGGTTGGGATGGATCACTGTTGGGGGGTGGGTTAGGTGGGGTTGGTGTTGGTTGGATGCGGTGAGTGGGGAGTGGTAGTTGGTTGGTATTTTGTCAGAATCGTTGTCTGTTATAGATTTGGATGCCGTGAGTGGGAGTGGGTGCGGTAGGTGAGTTGTTGATTTGGTGGCGTTGGATGGATGTATCGTGGCGGTGTGTGAATAGGTGGATTCACTTCTTGGGTTGGATGGGTTAAGTGGTGGTGGGTTAGCGTGAGTTTTTGTATTCAGTATGTTGGGCTGGTATTGGAGTGAGTGAGTAGCGTGGAAAGGTGTGATTGTTGTGGTTGGACATGAATGAAGTGGGTGGGTGGTAGGTGGGTTGGTTGACGGGTTGGAGGGTGAGTGGGTTGTGTGGTAGGTGGTGGTTGTTGGGTTGGATGGGGAGTGGGTGGGGGAGTAGGTGGGTGGTCTGTTGGTTGGATGTTCGTGAGTGGGTGGGTGTGTAGCGTGGTTGGTTGTATGTTGGATGGCATCAGGTGGGTGGTGGTAGGTGGATGGCTGTTGGGCTATGGATGGAGTAGTTGGCCAGTGGGCAGTGGATAGGTGAGTCATCTGAGTGGCGTAGCGGTGCAGCTTGGTTTGCTGGCGTTGATGCGTGTGAGTGGGTGGGTGAATAGGTAGATAGCTAGATTTGTTTCTTCGTGACTCATGAAAGCATCCATCGGTAGTCTAGTCTGAAGTACAGCGACGAATGTGTCTGCTTTCTGTTGTTTGGCTGTGCTTTGTGCTGCTGCTGTTGATGTTGTTGCTGCTTGCTGCTTCTGATGATGATGATTACGATGCTCTGCTGATGATGATGGATGATGCTACTGGATGCTGCCATCTGGCGTTGTTTTTGCCGCCGGTCTGCACTGGGATGAATTCTTTGTATAGAAAAAGTAGACTTTTGCTAGCATCGGGCAGTAACGATGAAAAGGACGTGTCATAAGATACGCCCATTTTCCGCTCCTCTAGTGTAATTGGAGTAGGGAAAACTAACATTTGATCTACTCCGCTATATTATAATCATAGAACAACAAAGACTTAACCTCAAAATGTTTGTTATTTAAGTTCGTTCTATAATCTCTGCATGTTAATTATGCCAAGATATAATATGCAAATGCAGTTATACAGCGATGGTCAAAAGATTCACAAATTCTGGTGCAAAGGTTTGGAAAATCTGAACATTGTCGAATGAAAAATGTGGCTTATAGTATGGCAATTCTCTAATTTTGTAGACAAATACTGACCAATGAACACTTTAAATTTAGATCCACTCCTAAGCAATCTATATTGCATCTTTAACCCATTTCATGTTTTCATTAAATGTTAATACAACGATCAGGGGATCAAAATATGTAAAAAATCGAAGGCATATTTTGTTCATCATTCATTTATTCTGCCAAGCAGATAAGGCCCATATGCCTTACTATTGGTGGTAGAGTGGATTGGGATCTTCATCTCCAAGGCAATTCAGCGCCCTTCTTCCTGCTAATGGCAGCTTTTGCATTCCACCAACTACCTGAAATGGTGTTATGCTGTATTAGAGCGGACATTGCGCGCAAGTACTGAACCGCCATAATCATCTTGTCAGAGATTTAAGCAGCGAAATTTGCGTTTTAAAAGCGAACCCTGGAGAGGTTTTCAATTGCGAGTTGGGGCATGATTTATTGGCCTCTGGAACAATAAAAAAAAACGCAATAAATAGATCCCACAAGAGTGCCTCTAGATATAGATTAGCAACGATCCGGAAGAAGAAGCGTAGCGAGAGAAGTGGGAGCTTGATTCCTTACATGAAATAGACTGGGCCTGCATCAAATTGTTTGGCGACAACTTTTTGTACCTGACCAAAACCTGTCCGAGTGAAAGTGCTATCAGCAAAGCTAGATGAAGCAACGGGGGAGCAAAAGTTCACAGACCATACTGTACAACAAAAACGGAATGGAAGTCTTTCCAGTTGACTCGAACTGACCAAGTGAAACTTTCGATAACATTGTTGACCCAGAAGACAGTGTCTGAAGATTCAGAAGCCAGCTACTTTGGTCAAAGAAATCGAGAACCAAACGCGTATGACACACCTTAGAAAGGAGGCGATTACTTGACAAGTGAAATGAGATTCTCCATTCAACATCCATTAGAAACCAACCTGAAGGACGGTTTCTCAGCATTCCCAAGGCCCGCACAAAAGAAGTCAAGGAGATCCTCAGGAAAAAAATGAAGAATCCCATGAATGAAAAGATTGTATTGAGAGTAGGCGAGGGCCCGTGGACAGAACAAGGCGGGAAGGATCTTCTGCATTATCGATTGTGTACCCTCTTGTGTGCCTATTTGTCATTGATCAAGAAGGCGATGATGACCGAAACTGTGAAAAGTGCCTCGTACAGGAACTAGAACCCAAATACTTACAAAGAATTGTGGGTACGAGAGGCCGGCAAAGGACTCTAAAATGCAAACAGCATGTTTATGTTGATTCGAGCGACCAATGCCAAATGTATAGAAAAGCTAAAAACAAAAGACCTACGGATATTCGGAGGACTTTGCTCTGAAAACATTTTCTTGGATACCGGCCGTCGCTGCATCTGGTCGAGGGGCTGACAGATCAATACTTAGAGTTCTGTTGATTCCATGTTTTGAGAGGATCCATCAAAGATTGAGCGAGAAAGGCGGCGCAGTAAGTTTAAAAGCACCCATTGAAGATAAATTAGTCGATCAACTGCGACCACACACTGCCCTGCTGGAGATTGAGACAGATTTTTGGCATTTCAAAGCCGAAAAATAAGTTGGAAGCTGCCAGATGTTCTTCGTATGCAGCACACATCAGGAAGCGCAGGCGGATGGAGCAACCTTTCGAAACCTCCAAGTTGTAGCAGTATGGCTTTTTCTGGCGACTCAGACGGTTGTTTGTTTGACATTCAGGTCAGAGATGGTTGTTCAGCGGAAATTACAAAACTTTTGTAAAGTATTGAACGAGGGAGACTTACGAATCAGCTGAAATGCTCGCCTAATCTCCCCATGCAAGTGCATGCGAGTCGAAAAAAACGGGCAGCAAGACGGAATTTGTTGTTTTCTTCAAGTGACACGCGATTAGACTTCATACTTCTCATGGCACGTACTGGAATGTTATTCACTCCATTGGGCCTTAGTGAAATCTGGTCTCAGAGCTGGTTCGCGGGATTCGACAAAGATTACATACCCAGATTCACAGCTAGCATCAAGAGTGCGGGTAGAGGATTGTGCCCTAGTGTGCTGACCACTTCTCGCATACGTTAAGCTGGTTGCGCGACTATTATACAAGCCAAGGTACTGGGGAACAAAGCATGCCCCTTCATCAATCGTATCCTACCGTAGTCTTGACATGCTTGTTGTTTATGGAACAAGCTGTATAGTGAGACCATTACATTGACATGTCCTCGTGAGGAGTTAACCTTCGCGTAACAAGCTGCATCAAAAATGAACACAGATTTCAGGAACATGGAGTAGATCTTAGAGACTAAACATGTGACCTCACGAGTTAAGAGGTATATCGTCTGGGAGGCAAAGCTTTCCCCCAACTAGGCCATGCAATACAGCAAGCACTATCCGACGGGCATATTATCAATCTAATCACATAGATGACTTTGAGTTGCCGCCTCATAAACCGCAGGAACAACTAGATCCGTACTGTCTTTGGCCTTTACGGAAGCAGGATGCGAACTTCTAAGCTGTCTGATGAAAGCTGTGGCAGATACAATTCCTGAGAATACACCCAGTTCGATTTGCAACTGCGCAGAAATGCAGGCAGCGTCAGATGTCGCAAGTGCGCAAAAATAGGACTGCCATCTGCATGTCAGTTATCTGTGCGCTTTGCCAATAGTGTTCCAGTCGTGTATTCTGACACGAAGCTGGAGCAATGTCGAGAATCCACTCGCCATTACCAGAAATTAAACTGACTGTCACGCGTGAAAATGGTGGGGCTACACATGCTGAGCTAAACGATGCTCTTTGTCTGCGTTGCTGTGATACTCAAAACCATTATACATGCAATATCCTGCCGATTGCATTTAGAAGTGTGGAAAAACCTCAGGCCACTTATAGTGTTTTTGATGTATCCTTTTTCTTGACGTTATGTAACACAACATGGGTGCCTAAAATGTTTATTTTGGTCAAACACGAAATAATCAGAAGCATGCTTTGTCTAATATCCAATGCTGAGGTAAACAAAACATGACCTTATTTATGGCATGTTCTTTTGGAGCATATGTGATCGTCAAAATATGAAATATTTTATTTGTTACTCTTAATTGTAAGTAGATGCTTTGCTTTGCTTTGCTTTGCTTTGCTTTGCTTTACTTAAATTTGCTGAACTATAACGTGCGTTGGATCTGCATTCTTCGCGCTCCATTCATAAACAGTAAAAACAACAAATATACACACACACACTCGCGTTTGTGTGTGTGTATGTGTGTGTGCGTGTGTGTGTGTGTTGTGCATTCGTGCGTGCGTGCGTGCGTGTGTGTGTTTACGTGTGTATGTGTGTGCGTGAGTGTGCGTGTGCGTGTGTGCGCAGATGCGCGTGAGTGTGTGTGTATATGGTATGTATGTGTGTGTTTAGCGCGCGTGTGTGTGTGGGTGTGTGCGTGTGTGTGCGCGCGCGTGTGTGTGCGCGCGTGTGTGTGTGCGCGCCTGTGTTTGGGTGAGTGCGTGCGTGCGTGCGTGTGTGCGTGCGTGCATGCGTGTGTGCGCGCGTGCGTGCGCGCGTGCTTGCATGTATTTATGTGAAAGTGTATTTTGCGCAGGTAACAGAGGCAGATATCAACATTAAGTACGAGAGAGCTCAAACGGAGGAGGATCTCAAGATTCTGCGAGATATCACACAGCTACGACAGAGACGAATCTCAACTGTACTCAGGGTATGTGTTTATTCTACCAGTGTAGTCAAGGTTCGTGTGCGTCGCTTCTGTACTCAGGGTATGTGTGTATGTACTTTTCCTGCAGCCATTGTATGTCTCTGTATATGGCTGCTGTCTGTGCAATCCTTCCTTCTTCTTCTCGCCCTCCTCTCTCTCTCTCTTTCTCACTCACCTCCACTCACGTCGCTCTCCCTCCTCTCTCTCACACTCACCTCTACTTACCTTCTCTCACTCCCTCGTCTCTCTCACACTCACATCCCATCGCCTTCTCTATCCCCTTCCTCTCTCTCACACTCACCTGCACTTACCTTCTCTCTCTCCCTCCTTTCTCTCACACTCACCTGCACTCGCCTTCTCTCTCGCAGGTGGAGAGCCTACAGAAGAGCTTAAAAAAGAGCAGTAAGAAGATCGGGGGTAGCGGCGGCAGCGGGAAGGGCCGACTCGTCACGATGGGCAGCAGCGAGGAATTGAAAACGAGGCTGGTCGAGATGACCGACGAAGTGACGCGAATCAACGACGAGATCGCCACGCGCGAGCACCGCCGCGAGGTGGCGCAGCACAAGCTGTCGACGCAGCGCGTCGAGGAGCTGCAGCGCTTTAGCGCTAGCATGAAACGCCGCGACGCCCCCTCGCGGCCGTCAGGCGGCGCCGCGGGGAACAGGTGCGACACTCCGTCGCCGCCCGTCGCCACAGGAGGAGTCGCCGCGGCGGTAACGACGGTGGCGCCGCCGCGCGGTGCGTCGCCGAAGCCGGCGGAACGTGCGAAGAAGGGCGCGAAGTACGGGCCGCTGAAGATCGTCACCAACATCGCCGAGTTCAGGCTGCGTTCCAGCGACAGCAAGAAGAAGAACAAGCAGCAGCGGAAGCACGAGGTGGCGCAGCGAGCGCTTGACGTCATATCCGGCAGCACGACGTCGCTGGACGCTGTCGACGCGGGGCCGAAAGCGTCGCCGGACAGCGCCGACGCGAGGCTGTCGTCACCCGAACTTGTGGCGCCACCTGTCGACGCGAAGGCGTGCGAATCGGCGCGGGGCGTGTCGAGCTTTGAGACGGAGGTGATGGCAATGCTGCAGCGCACGAAAACTAGCTCGGTGAGCTCGCGAGATGGCAGCACGAGTAGCGGGCACAGTCGGCGGCTGACGGCTGACGAGGCGCTGCTGAAGCCAGAGACGATTGCTGTGATCACAGTGAGTATGAATGTCGCTCGAGTTATCTATGTAATTATCTGCCTATAGAGAGAGAGAAGAGGACGAGAGAGAGAGAGATGAGAGAGGGAGAGAGGTGAGAGAGAGAGAGAGAGAAAAGAGAAGTGAGAGAAAGCGAAAGAGAAAGAGAGAGAGAAGCAGAGAGGAGAGAGAGAGAGAGAGACGAGAGAGAGAGCGTGAGAGCGAGCGAGAGAGGAGGGAGAGAGAGAGAGGAGCGAGAGAGAGAGGAAGAGTCGAGGAGAGAGAGGAGAGAGAGTGAGAGAGAGAAAGAGGGAGAGAGAGCGAGAGAGCGAGCGAGAGAGAGAGATAGAAAGAGTCATTGAGTGAGAACTAAAAGAGAATATAATATATATAATGACAAATATGTATATTATAATATATATATATATATATATATATATATATATGATATACATGTAGGCAGATAATCACATAGATTAACTCGTTGCGACATTCATACTCACGTGATCACAGCAATCGTCTCTGGCCTTCAGCAAGCGCCTTGTCGTCGGCCGTCAGCCGCCGACTTGCTGCCACAGCTACTCGTGCTGCCATCTCCGCCGAGGCTACGATGATAGTTTCGTGCGACCTGCAGCCTTGCCATCCACCTCCGTCTCAAAGCTCGACACGCCCGCGCCGAATTCGCACGCCTTCGCGTCCGACAAGGTGGCCGCCACAAGTTCGGGTGACGACAGCCTCGCGTTCGGCGCTGTCGCGCGACGCTTTCGGCCCCGCGCGTCGACAGCGTCCGCGACGTCGTGCTGCGGATATGACGTCAAGCGCTCGCTGCGCCACCTCGTGCTTCCGCGCTGCTGCTTGTTCTTCTTCTTGCTTCGCTGGATCT
>NW_014577258.1:781137-789004 GCF_000485595.1 Priapulus caudatus | reverse complement strand
TCTCTCTCTCTGCCTATCTCCCGCACTCGTTTTTCTTTTATTTAACTGTATGTGTCTAAGAATAAACGCCGTTATAGAATGTAACCTATAAGTGCATGACGCTAGCTGCTTACAACTGCTCGCTCCGTCGAGTTTCGCCTCTGTATAATTATAATAACATTAAGAGTGAATAAATAATAGATCACTATCTAGATTATTATCTATTATTTATCTATTAAGTTTATATATATCTATTATATGAGATATTTATCTATTATCTTTTATTAGGGTAGAATCTATTATTATTCACTCCTGATAACATTACAGACAGCTCATGCAGTATTAATTACTGAGCACATGCGAGATCTCCACGCGCGCTCGAAGATCTGATCTCTCGACAGCATATTATATAGTCTATAGAACACGAACAGATTAAAGCAGGGCGATCTATCGTTCGACTATTTGATTTATTGATTGACCTTTGATTTATTTATTGATTGATTAGTATTTTATTTAGCTACTGATTTTTTAATTGCAGGAATTCGAGTCGTATATCGATGACTACCTGAAGCAGACTGATTCGGTCGAGAACGTTGCCCTTTGACCTCATCTAACATGACCTTTCCGCTGACCACGATTCTACGTGAAGCGTGCACCCGCTGTATTTTGCCCGTGTAATGTGTTTATATTTGAGTCATCTCGAGGCATAAAAACTGTGTGACGTCAGAAATGTGTGACGTATGTGCTGAGTGATGTATTGAAACAGATCGACGCTTCGCTGAATCTCTCGTCAACTTTTTATTTGCGCATTAATTTTATTTAAATGGAAATCCGAGAAAATGAGTTTGCCGAACGCCGTGGTGCGACAGTGCACCCGCGGGTTATGCAGCGCCGTCTCCAAACCAGGATAGAGTCGTCAGCGTGTACGAGCGGCAGCGATTGATCACCGAATTATTGTTTGAAATATTGTTTAATATGCTGATAATAGAGCATTCGTTTTTAAGTTATCTTTATTTTTTATGTAAATTGCACCGCGTGAACAATGACGAGTGTATACGATTGTTTTTTGCGCGCGAGGGTGTAGGTGGATTTTAACGTGTTCTACGCGTGGATTACGCAACGAAAGAATCTTAGTTATATTATGTTATTATGTATACTGTGAGGATGTGTCGTTTTAAATTAAATAAACTAATTTACCGGTGGTCGAAACTGACTAACAACTGTGATTCTGCGTCGTTTTTAATCGATAGTTGTATATGATCTAAACTTGATAGAATCTCAAAAATTCGATCAAAACCTCACATCACTCAACATATTATAAACAAATATATTGATGCAGCGCACGCACGCACGCACGCACGTACGCACGCACGCAACTCCTCTTCATGCATAATCTTTGCAAAATATACGATTTCTCTCGGGAGATATTGCGCATGCGCGCGCACCGTGTTAGGCGTGCAGTGCCGTCTGAGGCAAACTTCATAATATAGCTTGCTGAGGGGGAGAAGGGATTGGAGACTGAGGAAATGCGGCAGGGAAGATAGCTGGGGGCGGTTGAGGAAGAAGGAGAGTGAGCGAGGGACGGTCACCGGGGAGGCAAGGTGAAGGACGCGAGGGCATAAAGTAGGTGTTTTGTAGCCTACATGCTAGTGCGCTCTCCTAATTATAAACAGCGGCCTACTGATAAAGGTTTTTTTTAAGGAAATCTATGCCGAGATACCCCCTAACCATTTTAAATGCATATCCATCACAAAATATAAACTCCTTTGGTGAGAATATTGAGCAATGCGCTAACACATTAACGTAGCAAAATGTGTACTGGCTGGTAAAAATTAAGTAGCGCAGCGTCGGGTAGCTTACATGCAACGGTCTTCCTGCCGATTTCTTAAATTGATGTCAACTGACTGGAATGTCATCATTATATAATCTATGCAGGATAACTCCTCTTCATTTGAAATGCATAATCTTTGCAAAACACGATTTCTTCTCTCGGAGATATTTCGCATGCCCGCGCGGCCGTGTTAGGGCGTGCAGTTTCTTCTGAGGCAAACTTCATAATATATATAGCTTGCTGAGGGGGAGAGGGGATTGGGAGCCTGAGGAAATGCGGTTAGGGAAGATATTTGGGGGCGGTAAAAGAAGAAGGAGCTAGCGAGGGGACAGGGGGCGCAAGGGAAGGACGCGAGGCATAAAGTAGGTGTTTTGTACCCTAGATGCTTGGGCGCTCTCCTAATTATAAAACAGCGTCTACTGATAAAGGTTTATTAAGGAAATCTATGCTGAGTACCCCCAAACCATTTTAAATGCATATTCTCACACAAACATAACTCCTCTGTGAGATATTGCGCATGCGCTAAACACATTAACGTAGCCAGATTGTGTACTGGCTGGTATACGCAGCGGTGACCTTACATGCAAGGTCTTCCTCCGATTTCTTAAATGATGTCAACTGATAGAATGTCATCATATAAATGTATGCTACGATAACTCCTCTTTATTTTAAATGCATAATCTTTTCAAAATATGATTGCTCTCGGGAGATATTGCGCATTCGCGCGCACCGTTTTAGACGTGCAGTCCCGTCTGAGGAAAACTTCATAATATAGCTTGCTGCGGGGGAGAGGAGATGGGAGACAGAGGAAAGGCCGCAGAAAAAATAGCTGGGCGGTAAATAAATAAGGAGGCTGAGCGAGGGACAGGGGAAGCAAATGGAAGGACGCGAGGGCAAAATGTAGGTGTTTTGTATCCTACATGCTAGGGCGCTCTCCAAATTATAAACACAGGTCTACTGATAAAGGTTTATTAAGGAAATCTATGCTGAGGTACCCCCAAACCATTTTAAATGCATATTCATCACAAAACATAACTCCTCTTGTGAGATATTGCGCATGCGCTAACACACTAACGTAGCCAGATTGTGTACTGGCTGGTATACGCAGCCGGGACCTTACATGCAAGGTCTTCCTCCTATTTCGTATTGTTATCTACAGATGGAATAATGTCATAATAAATCTATGCTAGGATACTCCTCTTTATTTTAAATGCATAATCTTTGCAAAATACGATTTCTCTCGGGAGATATTGCGCATCGCGCGCGCACCTCGTTAGGCGTGCAGTGCCGTCTGAGGCAAACTTCAAATATAGCTTGCTGCGGAGGAGAGGGGATCGGAGACTGAGGAAAGGCGCAGGAAAGATAGCTGGGGCGGTAGAAGAAGGAAGCTGAGCGAGGGACATGGAGGCAAGGAGAATTTTTTTTAATTGGTGCATTTTGAGAGGCATCTGAGCAGTAATTTTGATGTCTAGAAGGCAAGATGGAATTCCACATTTTTAGCAGAAATTTTTTTTTAAATTTTGTTAGGGCACTTTGAAATTAAAGGGGGTCCGACGCCTCAGGGCCGCAAAATTTTTTTTCCACTTGAGTTCCGGACCCACCATAGATAGTGATTTTGTAATAAATGGTTCTTATATAAATGGTTGGATTATAATTTAATGTTAGGGTTCGTGTACGTGTACGTGTTAGTGTTAGGGTTAGGGTTAGGGTTTAGGGATAGGAGGTATTCATTTTACCATTGTTTGCTTCGAGGAAGTTCGAGTGAATGGAGTGCGCTGATTGGCTGTGGTCGCGGAACTCAAGGGGGAAAAAAAAATTTGCCCCCGGGCCCCACCCTAGATCCGCCCCTGGGCTGTATATATTAACTTTCTTTCCCTCCCGTCTCTCTTTCTCTGTCTTCCTGTGTCTCTTTCTCTCTCCCTACTTTCATCCCTGTCTTTTCCCTTCTCTCTTTCTCTGAACCTCCCTCTCTCTTTCTCTGAACCTCCCCCTTTCTCTGATTCAAACGCTGATAGCGATACACGTTATAATAACAAATGGGTAAATTGTAAACAATAATAATTATATATACTATTATTTATAGCATATCTTATAGATATACTATTTATTTATTTATACACGCACGCACGTACGCGC
Source organism: Priapulus caudatus (assembly GCF_000485595.1). Classification (NCBI taxonomy): domain Eukaryota; kingdom Metazoa; phylum Priapulida; class Priapulimorpha; order Priapulimorphida; family Priapulidae; genus Priapulus; species Priapulus caudatus. Next base: position 785,058 of record NW_014577258.1, on the reverse strand, counting down.
GCACGCACACGCACGCACGCACGTACGCACGCACGCACACGCACGCACGCACGCACGTACGCACGCACGCACACGCACGCACGCACACTCACGCACACACCCACACACTCAGAATATCACTATTTCATCACACATTAACATGCGCCCTCCAGTTGTTAGATAGAGCTCAGTGAATGGACCATAGATATATAAAAACACACTATATTTACATGTCTGACACTTCATTGAAGTTCCTAATTCATAATGAGATGATGTCGCGATATGACGTCATTCGGAGACACTCGCCACGTAAGGAACATGGTCTACCACACAATAATTTTTTTTCAATGATTAGAAAACGCGAACTACGTAACATGTGATCAGAAGTAGATAATAGGGAATTCCCTATTATCTACTTCTTATGTGATGCATGTTCGTGTGAAATATCTATGTTTGTTCTACGTTTTGTTCGAAAAGAAACGAACACTTAATTCATAATTTATTTCATGATGCGGCGTCTATGTGACCATAGATATATTTAGAATAGATGGATGAATATATTTGGGCACGGATTGACTAAAGAGAATAATAACATCATCGCCAAAAACAACTACTACTAATATTACTTCAATAAGTCTACGTGCACATGTACAGACACTGACTGCTTTACGTACACACATGTTACTGCTACTCTGTCCGCGACCAGGTCAAATTAAACCCGGTAAAACACTCTGGCTTCTACTTCCTGTGGCAGGTGGCCGGGTGGCCGGCCTATATAGCGCACGTCAGCAAACACTCTCACTCTCACTCTCTCGCTGTCGCAGAGTCGAACTGATGCACGTGGTCGTGCGGGCACCATCATGCGTGCATTGTTCACGAACAAGTCGCTGAAGTTTTTGAAAGTGTTCGTGTATCATGCATGAATTAAATGAAATTGGTTTTGTGCAAACAGTTGCTATCCGACGGTATGTAGTAAATCAAGAGACAGCCGGGCGGTGCGAAGAGACTGCGGAGGCTGTACGTACCGTACGTGCGATTGGTATGTATTCTAAAGAATAACATCCACCTAGCCACAGCTAGGTTACCTTCTCGATTATATATGATTTATATTACCAGAAAGCGTAATTAATATGTATTATTGTATCATGTAAAAAATATAATAAAAAAGTATATTATAGGCCTAAATACGTCATAGCTAACAATCCTAACATACATGGTGGCGGGTTGCATACAGTAGAAGTCAAGAAATCCGGACTGCTCTGAGATTGGGTCGGTGTTTTGTATTCTCTCTCTCTCTTTCGTTCTGGCTTTCTCGATCTTGATCTCTCCAGCTCGCCAGTTCATTCTCTCACTCCCCCTTCCCTCTCCCTCTCCCCTTCACAGGTCTACTGATAAAGGTTTATTAAGGAAATCTATGCTGAGGTACCCCCAAACCATTTTAAATGCATATTCATCACAAAACATAACTCCTCTTGTGAGATATTGCGCATGCGCTAACACACTAACGTAGCCAGATTGTGTACTGGCTGGTATACGCAGCCGGGACCTTACATGCAAGGTCTTCCTCCTATTTCGTAAATGTTATCTACAGATGGAATAATGTCATATAAATCTATGCTAGGATAACTCCTCTTTATTTTAAATGCATAATCTTTGCAAAATACGATTTCTCTCGGGAGATATTGCGCATGCGCGCGCACCTCGTTAGGCGTGCAGTGCCGTCTGAGGCAAACTTCAAAATATAGCTTGCTGCGGAGGAGAGGGGATCGGAGACTGAGGAAAGGCGGCAGGAAAGATAGCTGGGGGCGGTAGAAGAAGGAAGCTGAGCGAGGGACATGGGAGGCAAGGAGAATTTTTTTTAATTGGTGCATTTTGAGAGCATCTGAGCAGTAATTTTGATGTCTAGAATGCAAGATGGAATTCCACATTTTTAGCAGAAATTTTTTTTTAAATTTTGTTAGGGCATTTTGAAATTAAAGGGGGGTCCGGACCCTCAGGGCCGCAAAATTTTTTTTCCCACTTGAGTTCCGGACCCACCATAGATAGTGTTTTGTAATAAATGGTTCTTATATAAATGGTTGGATTATATTTAATGTTAGGGTTCGTGTACGTGTACGTGTTAGGGTTAGGGTTAGGGTTAGGGTTAGGGTTAGGGATATTGATAGGAGGTATTCAATTTACATTGTTGCTTCGAGGAAGTCGAGTGAATGGAGTGCGCTGATTGGCTGTGGTCCGGAACTCAAGTGGGGAAAAAAAATTTGCCCCCGGGCCCCACCCTAGATCCGCCCCTGGGCTGTATATATTAACTTTCTTTCCCTCCCGTCTCTCTTTCTCTGTCTTCCTGTGTCTCTTTCTCTCTCCCTACTTTCACCTGTCTTTTCCCTTCTCTCTTTCTCTGAACCTCCCTCTCTCTTTCTCTGAACCTCCCCCTTTCTCTGATTCAAACGCTGATAGCGATACCACGTTATAATACAAATGGGTAAATTGTAAACAAATAATAATTATATATTACTTATTATTATAGCATATCTTATAGATATACTATTTATTTATTTATACACGCACGCACGTACGCGCGCACGCACACGCACGCACCACTGAGAGGAGAGAAGAGGACGAGAGCACGACGAGAGAGAAGGACGAGATCAGCGAGCATCATGAATACCCTGAGCGGGGCGACGGCGAGGAGAGGAGTACTAGCGTGGAGATGGCTCGGACGGACAGGAGAGAAAGCGAGGAAGAGAGAGGGGAGGGATGGCAACGAGAGAGAGGAGGGACTCGGCGGCAGGAGAGAGAGAAGAGAGAGAGAGAGAGAACGGGCGAGAGGAGAGGAAGGGAGTCGACGCGAATTAACTGGCGAAGTGAGAGATCAAGATCGAGAAGCCAGAACTAAAGAACTGAAGATGAAATACAAAAAACACACCGCAATCTCAGACGAGTGCCGGAGTGTCGTGTGAGCGTGGTGGCGTACTCGTATGCAAACGCGCACCAGGTATGTTAGCATGTCACCTATTACTATTTAGGGTGAAGTATGATGGTGGATGTATATGGTTACATGACGGACATAGGGGGGAGTAGCGTATATTACGCTTGTCTCGGTAATATATAATCAATATTATAACTCGAGAAGGTAACTAGCTTGCCTAGGATGTATTCTTTACAATACATAACCTAATCCACGTGCGTACGTACAGGCCCTCCCCGCTTCTCCACCTCGCCGGCTGCTCTTTATTGTATCTAGGCATACCGTGGGGTTCGGATAGCATGACTGTTTGCGCACAAAACCGAATTCATTAATTCAGTCATGATACACGAACACTTTCAAAAACTCATGCGACTTAGTTCGTGAACAATGCACGCCATGATGTGCCCGCTACGACACCGTAGCATCATTTCGACTCTGCCGACAGCCGAGAGTCAGATGAGATGTTTGGACAGTGCGCTATATAGGCCCACCCCACCGCACAGGCAAGTAAAGCCAGATGTTTACGGCGTTAATTTCACCTGTCCGGACACCTAGCAGCTAAACATGTGTTACGCTAACACGTCAGTCTGTCTGTACATGTGCACGAGACTTATAATAATATTAGTAGTAGTTGTTTTGGCCCGATATTATTATTCTCTTAGTCAAATCCTACCCAAATATATTCATCCATCTATTCTCTAAATTATATCGATGTCACATACGCGCATCATAAAATTAATTAGAATTAAGTGTTCGTTCTTTCGAACAAAACGTAGAACTACATAATATTTCACACGATACGAGTGCATCAATAGAAGTAGATAATAGGAATTCCCCTATATCTACTGCTATACGAGTACGTAGTCGCGTTTTCTATCATTTGAAAAAAAATTAGTTGTAGGAGCACCAGGTTCCTTACGGTGCCCCGGCAGTGTCTCCCGATATCGACTGAGAGCTATCGCGACACACTCAGTGGG
>NW_014577258.1:777644-780946 GCF_000485595.1 Priapulus caudatus | reverse complement strand
CATGCTTCCTCTCTCTCACACACGCATGCTCCCTTTCTCTCTCTCTCTCTCTCTCTCTCTCTCTCTCTCTCTCTCTCTCTCTCTCTCTCTCTCTCTCTTTCTCTCTCTCTCTGCTTCGATCCTTTTTATTCTCCTCTCTTTCTGCCTCTCTTCTTTTCTCCTTCTTGCTTATTGTTTAAGAATACACATAATTGCTTATGATGAATAATTATATATTCAAGTATATATTTTGCAATTTTTTAAAGACGTGGAGAGATTCAGAGATTTTCCGTTGCTGAGCCGTTCCCTGGGCTGTGTTGCTGAGCTAATCAACGACAGATAAGTACAAATTTGGTTCATCGGCTCATCGCATATCGTAGATTTCAGCACAATTGTGTATTAATTAAGGCTTAATTGATGTTATTCGGGAACCACAATGATTCGAAGTTATTCTGTATTTCCTACATAGCAGAACTTTTGAAAATAACGTGATATGAAACACAAACCTAACTCACATTCATTATATCTCATCTATCTTTACGTCTATATGGTTACGTCGATCTGTCACTGTTGACAATTACTCAACAGATTCATTCACGGATCTCATTAACAGAGTAGAGTTTTTACATGGAAAGGCAGCATTCTTAGAATAAATAGAAGAATGGAGTGACTTCATCATGTACATGCAAAATTTATCTAACCCTGCTGTCTGTGAATACGTGTGCATGCATGTGTACATGTGGGTGTACGTGCGCGTGTACGTGTGCCTGCATGTACATACGTGTGTGGTGTGGCGTTGAGTGTCTCTTTGTGTGTGCATGTAATGGCACGTGTTAGCTTGTGTCTGCATTCACTTGTCTTCATCTGCTGGTCGCTCTATTGCATCAATGTAGATACATTTCTATAAACATTGCCTAATTTTAGTCTGTGGTTTTATCAAAGGCATTTGTTGCAATAATTAAATGACATAATGGTAAAAGTACTTTTGTTGTTGTTGTTACTTTACATCAACATTGCACGATCAGACAGTTGGTGTACGCATCTCATGAAACATAATTAAATTGAAGTAAGAACTGGAATATTGCTATTACGAAAAATATGTCCATACTTGTAGTGGTTTTCAATATGTCACATAACCGTGGGTTCGTGTTGTTATTCGTGTAAATTGTCAAAATAATGTAGGCCCCCTATCATCGTTTTTATGTACAGAGCTATTATCATATTAGGCCTACAATATGTTATTCCAGACAAGTTAAACTATTTTTAATCAATGTCTATCAAAATAAGTATGCATGCATGCACTTATGTAATCCACCTAGCTCATCGCTGGTTTAGAATTCATATATTGGAATTCATATATACTGAATGACGACGCAACGTTTGCATGTCTTCACGTTTTCGGTGTGAAATCTGCTATTAAACATAACACATTGTTTGTTATGATAACTGGTAACACGAACGTTGTATCACGTGTGTACCTAAGTTTAATAAATAATAATTACTAATCAATGATAATTACTAATTACTAATTACTAATTACTAATTAATAATTACTACTAATGATAAATAATATTACTAATCAATAATAAAAAATATTTATTTCTGAGTACGATGGCCAACCATAGACTGATGAGGCGAGTTGGCTGGTGCCCGAATATATAAGTGAAATAAGCCACCTCCACACTAGATGGCACCACCTAGCATCAGGGGGTTGCTGGGGTTTTACGATTTTATGCGCAGTATAACTGTTATACCCTAAAATCTCACAAGTCATAAATTGAAAACAATATGCATAATTTACACCTAATATAAATATGTCCATTTATTGCACCAGTAGGCAAAGTAAACATCCTCTGCTATTAGGTGGCGCAATGTGACATCAGAAGGCATTAATTGTTGCTGTGCTTCGATAGCAAAATGTCATAGCCATACAAAAATATCAGGAGTAAATAATCTCAAAGGAGTTTGACACGTATATTTTCCCCGCGTTTTTGACCGATATTCCGCTTCAAATTTTGACATAATTAAAAACAAAAATGTATATTATATTCTTGAGCTTATTTCGTCCGTTGATTATTCCCTATCTTGTACTGAAATAGGTTTTTAGCTATTTGCTGTCGAATTGCTGTAAATTGTATTCAAACACTGTGTTGATTCTGGCTTTTGGGCATGTTGTCACATATATGCAGGCCTATTTTGTTGGCCGATACTATAGGGATGTAACACTGATCTACTAAGTTAGTATAGAGATCAGTGGGGTGTCATGATTCACCGATACATTGGTGAATCGCGATACAGCGGTCCACGATACGATGATCAATACTCAGCGCCTGTATCGCGACACAGACGCTACAGATGTTAAGCAGTGAATAAGGCAAGCTAAACTGTTTATTAAAGCACATATATTATTTTATTTTATTTTATTTTATTGTATGAACTTTCTTTTATTGTAAGAACTCCCTCTCAGTATCACTATCAGATCAGTATCAGTACAGATGTCGTAGACTCTGGGTCAATATGTTGTGCACTTGTATAGTATATCTACAACATTCTTAGCATCCCTAGAACATTTCTACACGATTCCTATAGCATCCCTAGAGCATTATTACACCATTCCTATTCCTCAGCATCCTGACAGCATTTCTGCAACACTGCTATAGCATATCTGTAGCATCCCTACGCTATCCCCTAGCATCCTGGCAACATCCCTACACCGTCTCCACAGCATCCCTACAACATCTCCACAGCATCCCTGCAGTGTCTCTACGACACCGCTATAGCATTCATGCAGCATCTTCGCAGCATCCCCATTGCACTCCCCAGCATCATAGCACCATCCCTCGGGCATCGGTGCAGCATCTCACAGCGTCCCCACCGCACCCCATAGCATCCTCCAGCATGCATGACACATCCCCGACAGCATCACTCATGGATCAATCGCACCATCCCTGCATCATTTCTCAGCATCCTCACCAGCAACTCCCAGCATCCCCCAGCATCCTCACAAACATCTCCCAACATCCTCGCAAACATCTCCCAACATCCTTACCAACATCTCCCAGCATCATCGCCAACATCCCCCAGCATCGTCACCAACATCCCCCAACATCCTCACCAACATCCCCCAGCATCCTCACCAACATCAGCGTCTTCACCAACATCCCCCAGCATCATCACCAATATCCCCCAGCATCCTCACAAACATCTCTCAGCATCCTCACAAACATCCCCCAGCATCCTCACAAACATCCCCCAGCATCCTCACAAACATCCCCCAACATCATTACCAGCATCCTCACCAACATCCTCACAAACATCCCCCA
>NW_014577258.1:773639-776364 GCF_000485595.1 Priapulus caudatus | reverse complement strand
ACATCCTCACAAACATCTCCCAACATCCTCACAAACATCTCCCAACATCCTCACCAACATCTCCCAGCATCATCGCCAACATCCCCCAGCATCGTCACAAACATCCCCCAGCATCATCACCAACATCCCCCAGCATCCTCACAAACATCCCCCAGCATCCTCACCAACATCCCCCAGCATCATCACCAACAACCCCCAACATCCTCACAAACATCCCCCAGCATCCTCACCAACATCCCCCAGCATCATCACAAACAACCCCCAACATCCTCACCAGCATCCCCCAGCAGCATCACCAACATCCCCCAGCATCCTCACCAACATCCCTCAACATCCTCACAAACATCCCCCAGCATCCTCACCAACATCCCCCAGCATCATCACCAACAACCCCCAACATCCTCACAAACATCCCCCAGCAGCATCACCAACATCCCCCAACATCCTCACCAACATCATCACCAGCAACTTCCAACATTCTCTAGCATCCCCCATCATCCTCTAGCATCCCCTAGCATCATCCACCAGCATCCCTCACAGCATCCCCTAGCATCATCCCCAAACATCCACCAGCATCCCTCATAGGATCCCCAGCATCTTTGCCACAGAGACGAACCCTCAGGTTTATTGCTGCGTCTCCAGCCTCCCATGTACTAACTAGTCTTCCCGACGTTTCGCGCACACACACGTATATACTATTGCCGCTAAAATTGTTACCCCAAACAATCGAATGAGGATGTTGATGATGAGGATATTAGGTTACGCGATGCGTATCGTATCGTGATTTACGTATCGACATACGCATCATATCGTGACCCTAGTGTATCGTTACACCTATATCGACAACTGCTCCAATCCTCCACCCGCGACTTGGCAGGGATTTCAGAGGCCCAATCCCTTATACACGTAGTAGGCCTATGTGCATGTATGTAACCTAAGACTGTATGTATACAATCACGCCGAGTTCGCAGGCTACTACATGTCTTACTAGACTGCAGAAGCATTGCAAGTTAATGAAATAAGTGGTTGGTTGTTGACAATATGAAAAGCCTCTGAATCAACACCGTGTTTTAAAATACAATTTACAGCTATATACGACACTGTGAATGGCGATAAACTGATTTCACCAAGATGGGAGTGAAGATATAAAACGCAAAATTTCAATCATGCTTCCCACAGTGAGTGAGCAGAAACATTGTGTCAAGCTGGCAAACTAAAAAGCATTTGAATATTCCTATATCTGCCTGGCTATATATAATATATAATCAAATACTTACGGTCTGCCCTATATGTGCGCATGTTCTCACTTTTGTCAACATCCTCACAAACATCCCCTAGCAGCATCACCAACATCCCCCAGCATCATCACAAACATCCCCCAACATCCTCACAAACATCCCCCAGCATCCTCAAAAACATCCCCCAACATCCTCACAAACATCCCCCAACATCCACACAAACATCCCCCAGCATCATCACCAACATCCCCTAGCATCATCACCAACATCCCCTAGCATCATCCCCAACATTCCCTAGCATCATCGCCAGCATCCTCACCAACATCCCCCAGCATCCCCCAGCATCCTCACAAACATCCCCCAGCACCATCACCAACATCTCCCAACATCATCACCAACATCCCCCAGCATCCTCACTGGATCGCTCCAGAGGCAGGAAACGCAAACGTCTTAACGCTCCCGTTGAAACGATATAACCGTTAAATGGTTTATTTAATCTGCAAGAACAAAACATTACAAATGCATTAAATGCCACATTCACCATAACGAACATAAATCCAACATGGCTACCATCCTGCCACAAGCGTGAACACGCCCCTCTTTTGACGAATACTGGAAACGGTACGTTTACTCAATAAAGATATATAAAAATAACCATAATTTTAAACCCGTATGCCAACATAGTTTAACTGCATACTCTATAAAATTGATAAGTCTACACATTTATATAAATGCATGCATTATATACCCGTCCTTCCTAAATAAACGATAACATTCAGACCAATTTCAGTTCACTGTTCACATCGATATTTTGAGCTCAATGTAATTCACGTTTCGCTTCATTTCGCGAGTACCGTTTATGGACGCAAATGCTAGACATATTATTTTAAACTGTTCCATTCACTCTGTGACTGTACTATAAACTTACTTCTTGGCGGGAACATAAAAGACGTGCTCGCGTTCATAATGCCTGGCAAAATCACCATAACCACGAGACTCAACTCATCCTTTCGCTGCCAGATGAAAACTACAGCTGTACCACAAATATGGCAAAGTAATCTGCCACGAATGCCGCAAGTGCTTGTGGGAAACTCACGTGATTAACACTACGGTGTCTTCAACGTAACAATTAAACTTAACTACTCAGCGAAACACTCACAAACATCCCCCAGCATCCTCACAAACATCCCCCAGCATCCTCACAAACATCCCCTAGCATCATCACCAACATCCCCCAGCATCATCACAAACATCCCCCAGCATCATCACCAACATCCCCTAGCATCATCACCAACATCCCCCAGCATCCTCACAAACATCCCCCAGCATCATCACCAACATCCCCTAGCATCATCACCAACATCCCCCAGCATCCTCACAAACATCCCCCAGCATCATCACCAACATCCCCTAGCATCATCACCAACATCCCCCAGCATCCTCACAAACATCCCCTAGCAGCATCACCAACATCCCCCAGCAGCATC
>NW_014577258.1:763885-773629 GCF_000485595.1 Priapulus caudatus | reverse complement strand
ACTGTGGCGCCAAGATTGCATTTCCCCCGCATCGCTATCGCTCTCTCGTGGCATCTGCAATCTGCCCGCTTACAGTAGATTGAAATGTGCGTATGTGACTGCATATTGAGATGCGCGTATGTAACTGTGTAACGTTGAAATGATAGTTCAAGTATAGAAGATGATATAAAGAATCCAAAACTTGTATGGTAACCGGAATAATCTTTAATAACTGGCACAGTGTATACGCATCTTGCACAAAGACAAAACAACGCGCAAACGCGCGTCAGCGCGTGCGCTTCCTCTCGCGACCACGATTATGGCTAAAATGTGGGGGAGTCTGCTGGTGCATGCACCAGCAGCTAGACTCCCCCACATTTTAGCCATAATTCCCTGCATTCTGGTACAACACATTCACACTAATGTGTCAAACTGCTAGATACAAAAGATGCGTCGCGACACGCTCACTGCTAAGATAATAGTCTCTGGCTACGTGAACAAACAGCAGTTACATTTATCTTTTCCCTTTTAATAACACGATGCCCCATCGGGATTTCGGACTCCTGGCCGATCTAAACTATATTTCAACTTTCATTAATTTACATTTACATTCTACAAAACAAGTAACGATAAAGTTCAATCACCATACAAGTCAGAACTTCAACACATTTGGCAGTGAACATTTTGATATCGCTGCAATTACTCTCACTCTTGCGTCTTTTTATGCTGTAACGTACGTGGCGTATGCGTGTACCGACACGCATTACCGAAACCACGTTTCCAGCCATGTGTACCATTATATCCTCATTTAAACCTCTTAATTCCATTAATACACACAGCTCCGATGTGAACCTGACAACCTTTGTCACTTCCACACATCATACAGCCAAAAAACGCAAAACTGATTTCATATTTTCGATGAAATGTTTTAGGCCTATATCAAACTCTAATTGAAGAATGTGTTTAGCAGTCTGACAATATAGTGTAAACGTACCGTTACGACAAATTCAAGAAAACGATCACAAATTTCTAAACAAAGTTTCACGCAAAAGATTTTCCCACACAAAGAAACGGTCACAAGCATATATACCATAAACAAAATACCGCGTACATAAAACAAAGAAAAACAGATAAAATATACATTCCTGATCATATGACTGTCACCCATTCACGTACAGTTTCGACGGCACGAGATTAAATCTTTCCACCAATTAAATTTAGAATTCCCTGGATTTTTTTTTAGTTATTACAGTTTGCAATATATCTTTCACGTCCTCTGTCTCTGCTCTGTCAGCCTTGCCTTCTCTGTTCTACAAGTGAAAATTCTTGAAATCAATGTGGCAAATGTTTCAAGTGAAGATCGGTGTTTAAATCTGTAGTGATTTAACGTGAATAAAGTGTACGTCGCGTATGCGACGAAACTCTCTCTAAGTATTTTTCGCTTCGCCGGCAGCGGTTTCAAACTGTAAACAACTGATTTTTGGACTGCGGATTTTAATTAGGCATTTTTTAGTAACCAGCAGTGACATTGGACAAACTAATACGCGTTTGTATGTAAGGTTATGTATTTTTTAACTACACAAGGTGCCAGTTACTCTAGCATTCGTCAACATTGCATAAGCAATGGGCTTATTATGCCTTTAATAGTGATAACAGTATTCCACAGCCATATTACGGTTGTTGTTCTCTCGTATTATTTAGTTAGATGTAGATGTATTATACGTTGTATATCGAATAAAGATGCTGCATTCGCACGCGCGCGCACGCACTATAGTCCCCAGGTCTGTGTCTGTAGTATGGTAAACGATATATCGGATCATAATTGGACTTAAAAATCTTATAATTATTATAACACGCGCACGCACACGCACATACACGCGCGCGCACGCACGCACGCACGCACAAACACAAACAACAAACAAACACACACACACAAACACAGACACACATACAAACACGCACACACACGCACACACACGCGCGAAAATAATCACATTTCGTTGTCAGTTTATCATCGTTACATCATCTATATAGTATCTATATAGTATTACTGTAACGGCCGCGCGTAATTTGACGTGTCTCCTCCGAAACCCGCCGTAAAGAATGTGCCCATTTTCCTCTTACCGGAAGGTTTCCAATGTGTCGAAGACGATGCGCTATGTCACTAGGCTTTATTTTGCATGACAACGTTACTTCAGCAACATTTCAACGACAACAACATTTCAGCAGGGTCACCTTCGGCAGGTCTCAATTTCGATCGGTAAGTGTATGCTGCCATCTCTACAAACAATTATTAACTAGAAAACGCATGCGTGCCTTGCGTGCGCCATTTGGCGCAAATCTAGCAAGCAGACGGTGTTGCTATCCCCCGGGCGGGGAGGGAGGGTCACGTGAAACAGTTGACGTATACTTCAAAATCATTACTCATCAGGTAACGCTAACTCCAGCACCTCCAACGCTAACCATAACACTAAACATATATATCTGGGAGCGCTATATATAGGTTCTGTGATCCACAAAAGTTAACTACTTGTGGTGGGGACAGATATCATGATGCAAAAACCCTAACCCTAACCCTAAACCTATCCCTAACCCTAACCCTAACCCTAACCATAAGCCGATAGGTGGGACCGGGTACCAGTCTAGCGGACACACTGAGAAAATAACTTTCCCCCGGGCGTAGATTGAGGGTTCCGCTACGTGACAGCACTAGTGTTAAGATTAAGTAAGATTAGTTAGTGTTAAGATTAGTGTTAGTATTAAGGTTAGGGTTAGGGTTAGGAAAATAAGGTATAATAATATAATATATAGGGAAATGATTATAAACGCCTTGTGCAGTGACGTCATAAGACGTGATCACATGCCCTCAATCTACGCCCTGGGGAAAGTGACACCCACACACTGACACTGTTACACAAGCGAATCGGCACATAGGCAAGATAAATCTTAAATAACTACTCATAATATCGTTATTAGTGTAATTAGTAACGTATTGTATTAGTGTAAGTGTAGTTAACAGTAAATGAGTATAGCATTCAAGAAGCCATTCAATGGATCATGTTGAGCTTTTCATTGCGTGGAGTATAGATACGCGGCTTCATGTTCAAGTGCGTTCATGAGTTTGTACGCCGTATTCATAATCATGTGTATGCATGTACCGTTGTTCGTGTTAACTGTATGTAGATGTAGGCGCCTACGAGGCTACGTGTGTGACAGTAGATTGAGATGTGTGACTGTAAACTGAGTGTTACGTATGTGACTGTAGACTGAGATGTAACAGTAAACTGGGATGCACGTATGTGACAGTAGATTGAGATGTATGACTGTAAACTGTGATATACGTAGGCTACGTGACTGTAGCCTGAGATGCACGTACGTGACTATAGACTGATATGCACATATCATGCTGATGCAGGCAGGAATCAGGCATGTTTACAGAAATGTATCGACATTGATGCAGGAAAATGACCCAGTAGATGCACACAAATGCACACGGACGCGAACTACAGGCCCCTACGTACACATACGGAAACAGACAGACTGCAAAATTTAATCCTACATCAAACTATAGTCCGGCGTATGTGTATATAATATCAAGAGCTAATAAATGCCTATTTTACATAATAAAGGTAAAATACCTTAATATAGGTAATATATCGAAATATAGCCTGCATCTGGCCCTGGATCGTGTACCTATGTCTTCCTTTATTCGTATTTTGCCTTCCTAGCATTTGTTTACTGGAGATGTTTTTACTCTCCCTTTTGTTTCTTCTAGCTATTCTACAGTACAGAGAGATCGAATCACCGGCGGAAGACAGAAAGAGAAACGTAATGATGCAGAAGACAGATTGCGGGACGGCAAAATATGCCTCCTTCTGGCCATTGATAGTGATTGATGTGCGCAAAGAGCTATCTAGGCCTATATACGCATGTGAGCACGCACTCACACAAACACACTAAGCAAATGCATATGCACGCGTTAGCACGCACGCACACAAACACCTATGTACAATATACGCGCGTGAGCACGCATGTGCACAAACAGATCGCAGTAATGCCTATTAAACCCTTTTGATGGATACCCATGCATATATGGGCTAAGAGTGTCTTTAATTATATCTTCATAAGTTCATTTCTAGTTCATTTCAATTATATCTATAGTTCCAATCGCCTTCTCTTTTGTTTCATTGCAGTGTAAAAATCGATGAACTTTAAGGTTTTCGCTGACCGGTGGCTGCGTGGAGCGTGGACATGGCCATGGTGCCATATAGATTCATTCATAAATGGTGACTGACACGCACGATGGACTGTATTTCACTGTGACCTTGCAGCATATATCGAGGTTTACTATTACATATGCAAGTTAATGATTTTTAACCGAAAAACCGTAGGCCTATCCGCTGAGCAGATAACGCGTGCTAATCAGGGAAGGAGCAAATGAGTTTGCTGTGTAGCTCCCCTGTGATGTAATGTAAAAAAAAGTTAAATCCTTCCCGTGCCTATATATGGCGCATAGGGCGGTGCCTATATCTCTATTTCATTAACCCTGAGGCCCCGCAGTTGCTTTCACAGTAAATGCTACAGTAGGAGGTTAGTCCACTAGTAGCACTGCGAGTTAACTTGCCACACTCTAGCTATCTCTATTTGCTGATTGCTAAGATGCGTGATGCAAACTCCGCCCAAAATTCCGCCTCGCAGCGTCGCCAAGTACGATGCAAGTTTGATCAATCTTGCATGACTCTCTCGTTCTTCGAGACAATCCCGAGAACTTAGAAGATTAATCTTTATGAGGTTATAATTAAGAGTGATATCAATATAGTTTTAGCCAGTGATGAAGGTTTTCACCTATGTCTAGATAAATAAAATTTTGCTACACGCTGTCACCAGGTGGCAGCAGGTGACTAGCCTGCAGTCAGTGGCACCACATAGCCTCGAGTGGACGTAGAAGATGCAGAAGTGGAAGTCTGTGAAAAGACAATGGTATCCACTGATATCAGAATATCTTCTCGCAAGATGCTGATATGGTAGTCCTAGTTCCTATATAGGGGAAAACGCTGAACGCAACGTGAATGTGTGAGGAATGTTTAACAATGTTCAGGATAGCAGAGCGTGAGGATGTTATACTCCGTGAGGATATACCAAAATACAATCATGGGTCTTCCTTTATTTGTATTTCACATACCTCGCATTTGTTTACTGCAGATGTTTTTACTCTCCGTGTTTATCTTGCAGCCATAATAGTGGCATCGAATCACCGACGGCAGATGGAGAAGACAGACTGCAAGGCGACAAATCACGTTTTATTTGTCTATTAATTTCTGGTTATATATCATGTCATTGTCATTATGTGTACTAACCAATATCGTATTACGTAGAACGAGCACACTTGCATGAACAAAAACAGATATCTATGCGTGCATAAGCACGCACGCGCACAAATAGATACCATATACAAGGTAGAAGCCCCGCGCACGTCTAGAAAGCATTAGAAGTGAGATTTGTGGTGTAATATTCGTGCAGTCGCGTCTAGTGGTGTAGCCATGGTTGGCGGTCGGCCATTTTGTATTTGAAACGGGATATCCGAAGGCTGGAGATAATTAATAGCTAGTGATCGACATTATTTTGTGGAAAGCGATGCATGCGCAGAATGGACTACGCGTACCCGTAGCCTCGAGACATAAGATACGGCTACCGTCCCCGTAGCCACTGCGAACAAAAATACATTTGATACCTGTGCTATAGTTTGCAACCATGACAAAAATGGCATTAGGAGTTTCGAACCCATCCGAGGACGGTTAACGTTTTCCGAACATTCCAAGAACATAACTCTCTCGCAAGTAAAACCAAGGAATGCATAACGATATGGGATATGTTCTTAGAATATTTTTGGCTAATGTAACCAAACTAGAACCTCCAGCGAATGTTACGAGGATGTTCCGTGTTTGCTGGGCATAGCCACGAGTTACTATTACTGTACTTACTGTTAGAAAGACGTGGCGACAGAACATCCAGAAGTTGAAAAGGAAAACGAGAAAGTTGTGAGTGATGACGGAAAAAGCGTGGCTCACAGAAAGAAGTTGTTTGAGAATATAAATAATCACAATAACTCATGCGTGTTTAGTTAGGCTTTGTAAAGCCTTGCCGTAGTTTAAGCAATACTCCGGTAGCTGTGTACAGGTACACTGCGCTCCTTATCACCAACAGCAGTAGATCTGAGAAAAACAAACAAACTTAGGGCGATGTGCGCTGGTAGGTTTATACATTGGACCTAGCGCGGAGAAGAATCACTTATCAAATATAACAGCGCCTACGCGCTTGGAAAAACATCGGCGGTGAATTCCCTGAACTCGTTCAGACTTCTAGTCTGCAAACCAACCATGCACGCCACGGAAACATATTACACACACACACACACACACACAACACACACACACACACGCACACACACGCGCGCGCGTACGCATGCCCGCACGCATGAACACACGCATGCACGCACGGAAACATTCCAAACATTTATATAGTTCGCGTGCGTGCATGCGCGCGTGTGTGTAATATCTCGTGCCAAAATTAACGCATGATAGACGTCAACATCGCAACACCATACAAACACGACGCACGCACGACGCACGCAAGCACGCATGCACGCCCACACACACGCGAGACGCGGGAGAGAGAACGGTGGATACACACGCGTAGGAACTACTGTGAGTAAGTCAGCGTGAAGGAAGGAACGGCCGTGTTGCATCGCGTGATACTGCGAGGCAAATCGCGAGTCTCGAACTATTGTGTGAGAGAGAGAGAGAAGAGAGAGAGAGCGAGGCGCGAGCGAGCGAGCGAGCGAGCAGCGAGGAGAGAGAGAGAAGAGAGAGAGAGAGAGAGACGAGAGAGAGGAGAGGAGAGAGAGAGAGAGAGAAGAGAGAGAGAGAGAGAGGAGAGCAGAACAGAGAAGGCAAGCTGACAGAGCAGCAGACAGAGACGGAAAGATATATTGCAAACTGTATAACTAAAAAAAAAATCCAGGGAATTCTAATTAATTGGTGGAAAGATTAATCTCGTGCCGTCCGAATCTGTACGTGAATGCGGTGACAGTCATATCGATCAGAATGTATTTTATCTGTTTTTCTTTGTTTTATGTACGCGGTATTTTTTTATGGTATATATGCTTGTGACCGTTTCTTTGTGTGGAAAATCTTTTGCGTGAAACTTTGTTTAAGAAATTTGTGATGCGTTTTCTTGAATTTGTCGTAACGGTACGTTTACACTATATTGTCAGACTGTAACACAATTCTTCAATTAGAGTTTGATATAGGCCTAAAACATTTCATCGAAAATATGAAATCAGTTTTGCGTTTTTTGGCTGTATGGATGTGTGAAGTGACAAAGGTTGTCAGGTTCACATCGGAGCTGTGTGTATTAATGGAATTAAGAGGTTAAATGAGGATATAATGGTACACTGGCTGGAAACGTGGTTTCGTAATGCGTGTCGTACACGCATACGCCACGTACGTTACAGCCATAAAAAGACGGCAAGAGTGAGAGTAATTGCAGCGATATGCAAAATGTTCACTGCCAAATGTGTTGAAGTTCTGACTTGTAGTTGATTGAACTTATGCGTTACTTGTTTTGTAGAATGTAAATGTAAATTAATGAACGTTGAAATATAGTTTAGATCGGCCAGGAGTCCGAAATCCGATGGGCATCGTGTTATTAAAAGGGAAAAGATAAATGTAACAGCTGTTTGTTCACGTAGCCAGAGACTATTATCTTAGCAGTGAGCGTGTCGCGACGCATCTTTTGTATCTAGGCAGTTTGACACATTAGTGTGAATGTGTTGTACAGAATGCAGGGAATTATGGCTAAAATGTGGGGAGTCTAGCTGCTGGGCATGCACAGCAGACTCCCCACATTTTAGCCATAATCGTGGTCGGGCGAGAGGAAGCGCACGCGCGAGCGCGCGTTTGCGCGTTGTTTTTGTCTTTGTGCAAGATGCGTATACACTGTGCCATGCAGTTATTAAAGATTATCCGGTTACCATACAAGTTTGATTCTTATATCATCTTCTATACTTGAACTATCATTTCAACGTTACACAGTTACATACGCGCATCTCAATATGCAGTCACAGTCATACGCACATTTCAATCTACAGTCACATGATAGTGGCATATCAGTCTAAGTCACGCGTACTTGCATCTCAAGGCTACAGTCACCGTAGCCTACGTATATCACAGTTACAGTCATACATCTCAATCTACTGTTCACATAACGTGCATCCAGTTTACTGTTACATTCTCAGTCTACAGTCACATACGTAACACTCAGTTTACAGTCACACATCTCAATCTACTGTCACACACGTAGCCTCGTAGGCGCCTACATCTACATACAGTTAACACCCGAACAACGGTACATGCATACACATGATATGATACGGCGTACAAACTCATGAACGCACTTGAACATGAAAGCGTATCTATTCACTCCACGCAATGAAAAGCTCAACATGATCACATTGAATGCTTCTTGAATGCTATACTATTTATGTTAACTACACTTACACTAATACAATACGTTACTAATATAACACTAATAACGATATTATGAGTAGTTTATTTAAGATTTATCTTGGCCTATGTGCGATTCGCTTGTGTAACAGTGTCAGTGTGTGGGTGTCACTTTCCCGCAGGTGCGTAGATTGAGGGCATGTGATCACGTCTTATGACGTCACTGCACAAGGCGTTTATAATCATTTCGCTATATTATATTATATTATACCTTATTTTCCTAACCCTAACCCTAACCCTATATCTAACACTAATCTTAACACTAATCATATCTTACTTAATCTTAACACTAGTGCTGTCACGTAGCGGAACCCTCAATCTACGCCCGGGAAAGTTATTTCTCAGGTGTGTCCGCTAGACTGGTACCCGGTCCCACTATCGGCTTATGGTTAGGTTACGGGTTAGGGTTAGGGATAGGTTTAGGGTAGGGTTAGGTTTTGCATCATGATACTGTCCCCACCCAATAGATTAACTTTTGTGGATCCCAGAACCTATATATAGCGCTCCCGAATATATATGTTTTAGTGTTATGGTTAGCGTTGGAGGTGCTGGAGTTAGCGTTACCTGATGAGTAATGATTTTGAAGATACGTCAACTGTTCACGTGACCCTCACCTCGCCCGCCGGGGATAGCAACTACCGTCTGCTTGCTAGATTTGCGCAAAAATGGCGCACGCAAGGCACGCATGCGTTTCTAGTTAATAATTGTTGTTAGAGATGGCAGCATACCACTTACCGATCGAAATTGAGACCTGCGAAGGTGACCCTGCTGAAATGTTGTTGTCGTTGAAATGTTGCTGAAGTAACGTTGTCATGGCAAAATAAAGCCTAGTGACATAGCGGCATCGTCTTCCGACATCATTGGAAACCTTCGCGTAAGAGGAAAATGGGGCACATTCTTTACCGGCGTTTCGGAGGAGACACGTCAAATTAGCGCGGCCGTTACAGTAATACTTATATAGATACCTATATGAATGATGTAACGATGATAAACTGACAACGAAATGTGATTATTTTCGCGCGTGTGTGGCGTGTGTGTGCGTGTTTTGTATGTGTGTCTGTGTTTGTGTGTGTGTGTTTGTTTGTTGTTTGTGTTTGTGCGTGCGTGCGTGGTGCGCGCGCGTGTATGTGCGTGTGCGCGTCGCGCGTTATAAAATTAATAAGATTTTTAAGTCCAATTATGATCCGATCTATCGTTTACA
>NW_014577258.1:751829-763860 GCF_000485595.1 Priapulus caudatus | reverse complement strand
GAAAGTTGTGGAGTGATGACGAAAAGCGGTGGCCCTCACAGAAGAATGTTGTTTGAGAATATAAATAATCAGCATATAACACTCCATCGTGTTTAGTTAGCTTGGAAAAGGCCTCCCCTTGCTCGTAGGTTACAGTCCAATACTCCGGTAGCTGTGACAGGGGGTACCACTGCGCTCTCGCTTATCACCCAACAGCAGCTAGATCTCGAGTGGGAACACAAACAAACTCTAGGCGATGTGCGCTCGGTTCAGGTTTATACATTGAGACCTAGCGCGAGAAGAATTCACTATAATCAAATATAACAGCCGCCTTACAGCGCTGGGAAAGACATCGGCGGTGAATTCCCTGTTGAACTCGTTCAGTCACTTCCTAGGTCTGCAACCAACCGATGCCGCAGCGGAAACATATTACACACGACACACACAACACACACCGACACACACACCAACACACGCACCACACACGCGCGCGCGTACGGCATGCCCGCACGCCATGAAACACGGCATGCACGACGGAAACACTTCCAAACATTTTATATAGCTTTCGCGTGGCGGTGCCATGCGCGCGTGCTGTGTAATGATCTTCGTGCCAAAATTAACGACAATGCATAGACGTCAACATCCGCAAAAATACACAACACGGACGCCACGCACGGACGCACGCAACAGCACGCGCTATGCACGCCCACACCACGACGCGAGACGCGGAGGAGAGAGGAACGGTGGATACACACGGCCAACCGAGGAACATTAACTAGATGGAGGTAAGGCAGCCCCGTGTAAGTGAGGAGCGGCCGGTGCTTGCATCGGCGTTGTACCTTGCCGGAGGGCAAATCCGCCACCCGCGCGCCAGTCTGGAACTTATGGTGTGAGAGAGACGAGAGAGACGAGATTGGAGAGCTCCCGACGTGCAGACTAGCGGGCGCACATGGAGCGTAGCGAGGGTGAGCGAGAGAGAGAGATGAGATGACGGACGAGAAGGAAGAGGAGGAGACGAGATGAGAGAGAGGAACGCGAGACGGAGACGAGGAGCGAAGTCTCGGGAAGCGACCGAGACGAAAGTGCGTCCGGACGGAAGAGACTCCTGACTGATCGAGAGGAGAGGCAAGCAACACGAGAAGCAAGGTCGGCTGACAGAGCAGAGACAGGGAGGCACCGTGAAAGATAGTATTGCAACCTGTTACATAATAAAAAAAATCAGGGAATCTCTAGAATTTAATTTCGGTAGGAAAGAATTGATTCTCGTGCTCGTCGAATCCTGTTGTACGTTTTGAATGGGTGACAGTCACTGATGATCCAGGGAATGCTATATACTTATCTTGTTTTTCTTTTGTTGTTACTGTACCGCCCGCCGTATTTTTATGTTTATGGTATTATATGCTTCTGACCGTTTCTTTGTGTGGTGAAAATCTTTTGCGTAAAGAATGAAACTTCTGTTTAGAAAATTCTTCACCACCGGCCACTCCGGTCGTGATCCGTGTTCTTGAATTTGTTCGTAACGCGTACGTTACACTATATTGTCAGACTGCTAAACACATTCTATCAATTAGATGTTTGATATACGCCCTAAAACCATGTTCATCGAAAAATATGAAATTCCAGTTTTGCGGTTTTTCTTGGCGCTCATATGTGTGGACCACAGCGAGCTGACAAAGCGGCGAGCGGATTCTGTCACGGTTCACATCGCGCAGCTGTGTGATGTATCTAATGCAGAATTAACGAGGTTTTAATGAGGATTAATGGTCACATTTCACTGGCTATGAGAAAACGGTGGGTTTTCCACGGTTCAATGGCTGTCCAAAGCCGTGTCGGTACACGCATACGCCACGTACGTTACACGCATAAAAAGACGCCGCCAATGAGTGAGAGTAATTGCAGCGATATCCAAAACTGTGTTCACTGCCAAATGGCTGTTGAAGTTCTATCTTGTATGGTGTGACTTGAACTTTCTATCGTATCTTGTTTATGCCTAGAATAACCCCCACTTACAATGGGTAGAACTTAAACATGAAAGATTGCTGAACATATAGTCCTAGATCCGAGCGCCAGGATCCCGAACAATCCCTCGATTGGGGGCATCCGACACCACGTGCGGTTATTAAAAGAACAAGATAAATGTAACAGCCCAAAACCTGCTTCTGTTCACCGTTAGCCAGAGACTATACTTCTTGAGCAGTGAGCATACCAGAGACCCAAGAAACCCCCCCCGACGGGCGCGGACTGCGCCCCGATGTCGCGACGCAATCTTTTGTTCTGCCAGCTTTGAACATATAGTGGTGAATTGTGATCGAAAAGTGCTACTCAGATGACAGGGAAATTATGGCTCAAAATGTGGGGCGCGAGTCTAGCTGCCTGTGCATGCGGACCAGCAGACTCCCCCACACTTTTAAGCCTATACATCGTGGTCAGCGGAGAGGCAAGTCGCACGCGCTGACGCGCGGTCCTCTCGCGCGATTAGTTTTGTCTTTGGGCAAGATAGCGATATACACTGGTGCAATGCAAGTTATTAAAGACATTATTCCGAGTATTAACCATTACAAAGTTTATTGGGAATTCTTGATATCATCTTCTATACTTGACTATCATCTTCAACGTTACACCAGTTACATACCGCGCCCATCTCAATAATGCAGGCTTCACAATACGCACATTTCATACTCAGGTCATCAATGATATTGTGCATAATCAGTCTATAGTCACGTCGTGCAGATCATCAGGCTACAGTCACGTAGCCTACGTATAATCACAGTTTACACTCAATACATCTCAATCTACTGTACAATACGTGCATCCCAGTTTACTGCTTACATCATCAGTACTACATCACATACGGATAACACTCAGTTTACAGTCACAACATCTCAATCTACGTGTACACACGCTAGCCTCGCATAGGCGTCCTACATCTAACAATACGAGTTACACGCAACAACGCGGTACATGCATACACATGATTATGATAGCGGCGTACAACTCCATGGAACGCACCATTGAAATTGAAAAGCCCGATAAATCTATCACTCCACGCATATTGAAAAGCTCACATAATGATCACATATGATATGGCTTTCTGTGAAATTGCGTTATTACTATTTTGACTGTTAAACTAACACTTACACTTAATTCAAATACGGTTTACTAAATTACCACTAATAACGATATTATGAGTAGTCGTATCTTAAAGGGATTTACTTTGCCTAGTGGTGCCGGCCATTCGCTTGATGGTAACAGGGGATAGGGGCCATGTCGGCTGTGGGTTGCTCAACTTTCCCCGAGGCGTAGATTAGAGGGCATGTGACCGTCTATATGACGTCAACTGCACAAGGCGTTTATAATCACTTTCCTATATATATTTATATTATTAATACCCTTATTCTTCCTAACCACTAGACCCTAACCCTTAATACTAACACTAATCTCTAACATAACCTAATCGTACTATAATCTGTTAACAACTAGTGCCTGTCACGTAGCGGACCACTCAACTCTACCGCCGGACGGGAAAGTTCATTTTCTCAGTGGTCCGCTAGCTGGACCGGTCCCACCTAGTTCGGCTTCATGGTTAGGTTAGGGCGTTTAGGGGTTAGGATAGGCCTTTTAGGGTAGGGTTACGGCGTTTTGCATCATGATAATTCTGTCCCCACCAGCCATAGGATTGAACTTTTGTGGAATCACAGAACCTATATATAGCCGGGCGCTCCCAGAATATATAGGACCTGTTTCCCGTGTTATGGTTAGCGTCCCTGGAGCTTGCTGGAGGGTGAGCGTTACCTGATGAGTACATGGATTTGAGAGTGATACGTCAGATGTTTCACTGTGACCCTCCCTCCCGCCCGGCGGCAGATCTCGGAAGCAACACCCGTCTGCTTGCTTAGATTTGCGCCAACAATGCCGCGCCACGCCAAGGTACGCCATGCGTTTCACTGTAATAATAGTGTGTTTAGAGAGGCAGCATACACTTACGATCGAAATGAGACTGGCCGAGGTGACCTGCGGGAGAATGTTGTTGTCGTTGAAATGTTGCTGAGTAACGTGTGTCACTGCAATTAATAAAGCCTGTGTGACAGAGCGCAATTCGTCTTCCGACACATTGGAAACCTTCCGCGGTACAGAGGAAATGGACGCGCGACATTCTCTTACAGGCGGTTTGAGAGGAGACACGTTCAATACGCGCTGGGCCTTACAGTAATACTATATAGATACCTATTATAGAGATGACTTGTAACGACTGTAAAACTGACAACGAACAGTGATTATTTTCGCTGCGTGATGTGTCGGTTGCCGGTCCGTGTGCGACTGTCTTGTGATGTGTGTCCTGTGTGCTCGTGTGTGTGTGTTTTGTTTGTGTTTGTGTTGTGCGCTGGTGCGTCCAAGCGTGCGGCGAGCGCGTGTACTCCCGCGGGGCACGCGTGTTGCCGCCCCACTGGTGCGGAGCAGGGCCCACGACGTCCGCCTGTGCGCGTGCGCGTGTTATAATAATTATACAGCATTTTTAGGTCCAATTATGATCCGACTATATCGTTTACCCATGACTTACCAGACACCAGACCTGGGGACTATACGTGGCGTGCAGCCGCCGGCGCGGCCGTGCGAATGCAGCATCTTTATTTCGATATACAACGTAGAATACATCTGACCATCTTAACTAAATAATACGAGAGAACAACACCGTAATATGGCCTGTGGAATTACTGTATCACTTAAAGCATAATAAGCCCATTGCTTATGCAATGTGAACGAATGCTGCTAGAGTAACTGGCACCTTGTGTACCGTTAAAAAATACATAACCTTACATATCAAGACGCGTATTAGTTTGCCAATGTCACTGCTGGTTACTAAACAAATGGCCGAGCCTAATTTAAAATCCGCCCAGTTCCAAAAATCGTTGTTTCAGGTTTTGAAAACCGCTGCGCCCGAAGGCCCGGGCGGAAAAAATACTGAGAGAGGAGTTCGCGCATACGCGACGAACTACACGGTTAAATCACTACAGATTGTCAAACACGATCTTCACTTGAAAACAATTTGCCCACACCTTGATTCGCAAAGATTCGACTCTGTAGCTCGCGAATATCCGATAAGTTATTAATTAATTAATTAATTAATTATTAATTAATTAATTAGCTAGCCTACACTAGTTGTTTGGGATTGATTGTCAGTTCAGTTCAGTTCAGTTCAGTTCAGTTTGTTATTGAAAGCCAAAGGTTATATACACAATAGATTAATTTATCTGTGTTTAGACGCTATCATATACGACTCGAGTCGCTTTATTGTTTGTGTTAAGGTTAGTGATAGGGATAGTTATACTTCTTCTCGTCCCTTGGCTTTAGCTTTTGATTCGGCATCTCCATCCCCTATCTCATACGTACGTCCTACCTTATAATATACTCTCCTTATATACTCTCCTTATATACTCCTCCTTTCATACGTCCCATCTCCTACTTTCTCGTGCCATCCCTTTCGACACCCTGTCACCATGTCAACCCAAAGCGTCATCACTATCTCCGTGGTAATCTACTGCCGGATCACTTGATCCCCAACAATATTTCAGTTGTCCCAGATTTAAAGACAGGCTTAGGATCACGACACGATTAGGTGGGTTAGTTATAGTTAGTTAAATCCTTCCCCCGCCTATATGGCGCATAGGGCGGTGCCTACCTCTAGTACTATAGCCCGCGTACAGTTGCCACAGGCCTGCGGCAACAGTACGCGGGCTATGGTACTAGAGCTAGTTAGGGTTTATCTCCGTTTTAGTAACCCTTAGACCCCGCAGTTGCTTTCACAGTAAATGCTACAGTAGGGGGATAGTCCACTGGTAGCACTGCAAGTTAGCTTTCCACACTCTATCTCTCTTTGCTGAATGCTAAGCAGAGAGCTTTTATAGCTGCTTTTATCGCTTTTTAGAGCTTTTATCTTTAGTTATAGGTGGTACATAAATCATAAGCATAATTCAATCTCGTACCTCAACCCTAACGGCCCAACTCTTACTTTAAATTGAACAGAATCTCATAGCCAAGCCTGACCGAGTAGCTAGCATAATCCCAATATAATCCTTAAACCCTGTATTAAATTCCCTGGTGCTAGAGTAGCTGGGGTTAAACGCATTTCATCTTACTGTTGAAGTAATGGGAATTGGAGACGAGGCATTATATCTTCGAGGCATTAACAAACTGACATTCTATCGTCAGATGTTTACACGTCCTATCTCTCACACACTCAACCACTATGTGGAGCCACTGACTGTTTGCTGTATGTTGCGTAGATGCCGCTGTTTCATGACATCAGTGAAGGCGAGCTGAGGCGAGGCGACCACATCTACGTGTGGCGGTTCTTCATAATATTCTACCGTCACCATGGCATCTGGGACGGCAGAAAAGTCATCCACTTGACTGGCGAGCCAGCCAAAGAGAAAATACGCAGAACTACCCTCGACGTATTCCTACATGGTGACAATCTTAAGATCTACCGTTACGGTATGAGCAGGGGGAATAGATGGTACGAGATCGCCGGCACATCTACAGTGGAGGAGAGCGACCCGCCGGATACGGTGATGAAGCGAGCTGAGAAGAACCGGATCAGAGTTTACGGTTACAGCAGCGAACATTTCGCGCTGTGGTGCAAGTTGGGAGAACGAGCTCTAAGAATTCCAAACTATCATGACCGTCATCATCAACGTCAGCAGGTCTACGCGGGCGCGCGCGCCGGCAAGCGGACTGCCGCGTATTCTTCTCCCATCGCTAGTAACTTGCCCACTGAACTATAACAATATATGTTATAGTTCAGTAAACTTGACACACATTTATCAGTATTAGTAACTACAGTGACAGTCCGTTTACCTATAGGTGGCATACATTAATAATCATGCGCAAATTGTTCGCCGCGTTGCACTATTTTGTCTAGGGAAAAGGCTTTCCTTTGAATTTTCGGTAAAATTAAGAACTAGAGTGCAATAATTTGCATGATGCCAGCAAGGTAGAAGCCCCGTGCACGTCTAGAAAGCATTAAGTGAGATTGGTTTTGTGGTGTAATATTCGTGCAGTCGCATCAAGTGGTGTAGCCATGGTGGCCGGTCGGCCATTTTGTATTTGAAACGGGATCCGACTACAAGGTGAAAATCAATGTGGCAAATGTTTCGAGTGAAGATCGGTGTTTGAATCTGTAGTGATTTAACGTGAATAAAGTGTACGTCGCGTATGAGACGAAACTTTCTCTCTAAGTATTTTTAATTGATTCTGTTCGATGTCTATTCAGGCTTGCTGCCTATGGACGCCCTCTACTGTTGCACAACACCTATAGCACGGGCACACACTATTGCCTAAACACACTGCAGCGACAACGACCAATTGTAACGTTCGGCGTCAAAGCTACAACGACCTACCCCAACCACACTGCTGGCGTTAACGACTGACTCCAGCTACACTGCAGACGTTACCGACTGACCCCAGCCACACTGCTGGCGTTAACGACTGACTCCAGCTACACTGCAGGCGTTACCGACTGACCCCAGCTACACTGCAGACGTTAACGACTGACCCCAGCCACACTGCAGGCGTTGGTGACTGACCCGAGCTACACTGCAGGCGTTAACGACTGACCCCAGCCACACCGCAGGCGTTACCGACTGACCCCAGCTACACTACAGGCGTTAACGACTGAACCCAGCCACACTGCAGGTATTAACGACTGACCCCAGCCACACTGCAGGCGTTAACGACTGACCCCAGCCACACTGCAGGCCTTAACGACTGCCCCCAGCCACACTGTAGGCGTTAACGACTGCCCCAGCCACACTGCAGGCGTTAACGACTGACCCCAGCCACACTGCAGACGTTAGTGACTGACCCCAGCTACACTGCAGGCGTTAACGACTGACCCCAGCTACACTGCAGACGTTAACGACTGACCCCGGCCACACTGCAGGCGTTAACGACTGACCCCAGCCACACTGCAGGCGGTAACAACTGACCCCAGCTACACAACAGGCGTTAGTGACTGACCCCAGCCACACTGCTGGCGATAACGACTGACCCCAGCCACACTGCAGGCGTTAACGACTGACACCAGCCACACTGCAGGCGTTAACGACTGCCCCCAGCCACACTGCAGGCGGTAACAACTGACCCCAGCTACACAACAGGCGTTAGTGACTGACCCCAGCCACACTGCAGGCGTTAACGACTGCCCCAGCCACACTGTAGGCGTTAACGACTGCCCCCAGCCACACTGCAGGCGTTACCGACTGACCCCAGCCACACTGCAGGCGTTAACGACTGACCCCAGCTACACTGCAGGCGTTACCAATGCGTTAACGACTGACCCCAGCTACACTGCAGGCGTTAACGACTGACCCCAGCCACACTGCAGGCGTTAACGACTGACCCCAGCTACACTGCAGGCGTTAACGACTGACCCGCAGCTACACTGCAGGCGTTAACGACTGACCCCAGCCACACTGCAGGAGTTTACGACTCTGCAACTCTCAACTCTCGGTAGCAGTTTGTGGAACTACTGCATACTGGCCGTCTATTTGCACTCTTGTTGTTCTGTCATGTTACGCTCTCGTTGCTGGGTAGCGACAACGCTGCAGCTACGAAGAAAACACACCTCTCCCACGTAGAGTTAAACATTTCTCCAATCAGGCGTCGCCAAGCGACTTGGGATCGTGTCAACTCTTCTTCCCAACGGCAGCTTGCCTGGAGCGAAATAGTTTACTCTCTCTCTCACTCTCTCGCGCTCTCTTTCTCTTTCTCTCTCTCTCTCTCTCNACAGGATTGACAGAATTGAGTTTTGTGTTCACAAAATTGAGTTCTGTGGGACAGGATTGACAGAATTGAGTTTTGTGTTCACAAAATTGAGTTTTGTCCCACAAAACTAATTTTTGTCAAGTTTATAGGTACAAAAATGCCTGTCCTGCATGGCGCCCCGTATTGCTCGCTTACAATAATAAATAAACTTAATTATCGCGCTTTAGACCAACTAGGCGACTTGGGATCGTGCCAACTCTTCTTCCCAAAGGCCTGGAGCTAGCTCTAGTACTATAGCCCGCGTACAGTAACTGCCGCAGGCTGCCTGCGGCAGTTATTGTACTCGGGGTATAGTACACTATACTAGAGCTAGCCTGGAGCGAAATAGTTTACTCTCTCATACTCTCTCGCGCGCTCTCTCTTTCTCCCTGGCCTCTGATTTGTTGATCCCAGAGAGAATTCGTAAAACTCGGTAGCAGTTTGTGGAGGTCCTGCATACTGGCCGTCTATTTGCACTCTAGCTGCTGGCGTTTACTACGTATATAACTGAAGGTTTTTTGCGGGGGCGCCGTATACATCTGTGGGAGTGGGAGTGGCAGCAGCTAGCGGAGGTAGCTCTAGACTCTAGTACTATAACCCGCGTACAGTTGCCGCAGGCCTGCGACAACTGTATAGGCGGGCTATAGTACTAGAGCTACAGCGGAGGCAGCAGTATGGTGTTAGTTCCAATAATCCACTTGTCTTTACATTCGGATTATGCGTCATGAATTTAATAGTGATAATAGTATGCAACAGCCATATTACGGTTGTTGTTCTCTCGTATTATTTAGTTAGATGTAGTTGTATTATACGTTGTATATCGCATAAAGATGCTGCATTCGCACGCGCGCGCGCACGCACTATACTCCCCATGTCTGTGTCTGTAGTATAGTAAACGATATATCAGATCATAATTGGACTTGAAAATCATATGATTATTATAACACGCGCGCGCGCGCACACGCACATACACGCGCGCGCACACGCACATACACGCGCGCGCACGCACGCACGCACGCACGCACAAACACAAACAACAAACAAACACACACACACACACACACACTGACGCGCGCGAGGCACACCAAGTGACCGTATACACAAATGCACACACACACAGCCACACACTGAGCCACACACCACACACACGGTGCCACACCAACACACACACACGACACACGACTACACCAGGCACAGCACCAGCGACGCAGCGCGCGCACACAAACCACCACAACACTACACACACACACGGGCTGGGACGGCACGCAGGCCGCGCGCGCACGCACGTTAATACACAAATGCAGACACACACAACACACAACACACACACACACATGGTCAAAGGCCACACACACACACACACCCACATAGCACACACAAACACACACAACACAGCGTAGAGCCCAGCATCACAACAACACGCACGCGCGCGCGCGCAGGCAACGCACGCACGCTCACAAAACAACACACAGCACCAGCAGCACACACACACGCAACACACACCACAAATATATATATATATATATATAAATAGATATATATGGAAATATAGACAGTTCCGGCACGTGGCCACATGATGAAAGATACAAGTACCCGCCTGGAAAGACAAAGTGATACGGCACGCAGTTTTCACGTCGCTGTACAGAGGCGCCCTAGTACGAGCGTGGACAGCCTCGATCCAAATCTTCTATCGCGCCCGTGCGCTATTACAGTATTTTTACAAAAGATCACCGAGCTTTGCATCGTCATAGGAGGAGACCTCACAGGAAAAATACGGATTGTATGTTTCCGAGTTTTTGGCGTGACGGCAATGAGTTTATGGGTATAAGAGACCAGCACGAATATAAACGGCTACAGAACGGAACCGTTCTCCTCACATTTATAATGACATCTAATAATAATGCTAATAATTATCATTATATTCATGTTGCCTCGTCTAAAAATAATTATAGAAAGATATAAGTGGGGGTGCGAGAAGGGAAGAGAGAGAATGAAAGAAGGGATAGGTGGAGAGTAGTGAGTGAGAAAGCGAAGTATATATGTATGATATAATACTATATAATGCTCTTGGACATTATATATAGTTATATAATATATATATAATATATATATATATAATAATATACTATATAGTGAGAGAGAGAAAGAGAGAGAGAGAGAGAGAGAAGAAACAGGGAGAGAAGGGGGTAAAAAAATGGGGCATTGTAGCTTTTCTTAGTCTTGCTCGACGTAAAAGCATTACGACTCATGAGCCTATTCCTTTTCCTAGGAAGCCAATTCTCAAGTATAAAATTTCTATGAAAAGTCACGGGACGTTAAATTATAAATGTGTGTTGTGGTTACTACGACTAATGCAGAGAGTTAGATTGCTGTAGTTATTGAGAACTATCTGCTTGCGCAACGTAAGTTATGTTCATGGGTAGATTCTATTCTATTCTATTCTATTCGTTTCTATTTATTCTAATTCTATTCTATATATCTATTCCTATCTATTTCTATTTCTATCTAATTCATATTCTATTCTAATATAACTTTATTCCATTCTATTTAATTCTGTTCTGTTCTATTATATTTTTATTTATTCTATTTTTATATTTATATTCATTTCCCTTCTATTTAATATATCATTCTATTTATCTTATTTAAATATTCTATTTATGCTAATCTATTTAGTTCTATTCTATTTCTTTCTATTCTATTTTATTCTATTCTACTTTCCAGAATACCTATCTCTCTACCTATATGTCTACTCTTACTCTAGTTCTTTCTATTTATTTATTTTACGTGTATTATAGATATATCCTTTTATTCTATTGTTATTCCCTATTATTTGACCTCGTGAGAGGGAGCCTTTGGTTGTGTTAGATATTTGTTAAGGTTTGAGTAAGCGCGTGTGCAGGCTGAATGTAAGAGCGGCCTATGGAGGGGCCAAATGCATTTGCTTCAGTATGCTGAGTATCAAAACCTTAATGGATCGTGACTTAAACTTTCGTTTATAAATTTTAATTGTGCGTGCCCGTGCCATTGCCTATATTTGATTGGAGTTGGCGTCGCACTCCTACATTAAGTCTCCTGGCAGCCGAAAATTGTTTTTAGGTGTTCTTAAGTACGATTTAAATGACTTTTGCATTTGAAGAACAAAAGGGAGCATTGGCTGAGTTATTGTACGATTATAGTTTAGCGTTTTGCGGCGTATAAGGAAGGGGGGTGGATGTGAAGACGCTGTCACGTGCATGGCGTGCAATAGGGG
>NW_014577258.1:747964-750464 GCF_000485595.1 Priapulus caudatus | reverse complement strand
GCACACGTCACCACTGCACTACGCAACCACAGACATCACACATGCAGCGCATACGCACACCACACCACGCACACACACACAGCACACACACATACGACACACACACACGCCGCGCCGCGCTCGCGCGCACACACACACACATACCATACACACACACACCACACTCCGCACGCACGGCACGCACGCACGCACGCACGCACCGCGGACGCATACACACACAACACGCTCTCTCTCTCAACACACAACACACACACACACACACACACACAACCACACTACACACACGCACACACGCGACGCGCGACACGACACACACAACACACGGCCACACAGCGCACACACACCACGCGTAACACACAACGCACACACATCACACACACGCACGCACACACACACACACAGTACAAACAGTACACACACACGCACACACACACACACACACACACACACACACCAGCACACAACACAAGAACACTTACACAGCTCACACGCGCGCGCCGTCGCCACGCACGCACGCACGCACTGCACGCACACACACACACACACACACACACACACAGATGAGAAGACGAGACGAGAGAGCAGCAGAGAGAGTAAGGAGGAGGGGGTTGAAGCAGAGAGAGAGAGAGAGAGAGAGAGAGAGAGAGAGAGAGCGATAGCTTCTGGGCGAGGGTAACATCCACACGAGGCCCCCGATCACGTGAGCTCGCAACCTCATTAGTCTCTCACTGCCGCGGCCCACAGGCGCGCTCGTGATCCGTCTACGGTAGTCAATCGAAGATCGATGGAATATCGATTGGTTGATATCTGACGGTTCTATCTGATCTGTTTGAGATAGCTTCTCGTAGCGCCGCCAAGTGGTCAGGTGCCGAACTGTCTCACCCTCCGTCCAAGTTCTGCTCTACCAGACCCCACTCAGCTAGGCCCTATCATTAAACCAAACCAGCCCCAACCCATCCATACCTAACCCAGTCACATCTAATCCAGCCACACTTAACCCAGCCATAACCAGCCCAGCCACCTCACAACCCACCAACACCTAACCCAGCCGCACCTAACCCACCCACACATAACCCACCCACACCTAATACAGGCACACATAAAATTGCCCTTCCCGCATTTTGTTAACAAGACCGCGCACTGAACGGCGACAACAGAGGAGAAAGATTGTCGCTCGCTTATACGAGCGAGAAAAAAGTTTTACGGGCGACTCCCGTGTCGGTGCTTAGCTCTACCGCGCCTGCTAACCCGTTAAAGTAGATACTAGAGGTGAGGCATCAAGCAACGCTGGCACATACGGCCGCGCATAGTGACGCAAGTTGTGTATAGAAATGGGTAAAATAGAATAGTAATAGAAATAGATCAAAATGAACGAGAATAATCGAGGGAGAGAGAAAACTATGGAGGGAGACAGAAAGGGGGAGAGAAAGCGTAAAAGAGAGAGAGAGAGAGAGAGAGAGAGAGAGAGAGAGAGAGAAGACCAGAAAGCGAGCAAGAGATAGGTAGAAGAAAAAAAAGAAGAAGAAGAATACGAAGAGAAAGAGGTCAATCGAGAGAAAGAGAGAAGGAGAGAAGGAGAGAGAGGAGGGGAGAGATGCGAACATAACAAGCGTCCGTCTGGAAGCACAGGTGTCGTACGTCCGCTCACTGCGCGATTCCCGCACCTCCATGACGCGGCGATGACGTCATCCCCGCCGTGCGTCGCAACTTTCTGCTTAGCACTCTTGCAGTACCCGATTCCTCTCCCGACTACCAAGCCTCGCGAAGCCATCATCAGCCGGTGACCCTGGGACTCAGTGACCGTGCGTGTCCGCGTAGTCCGGCCAACCGCCAGTCCGGAGAGCAGCCGCGCGGCTGCCGAAGCGGAGTGCGACAGGTGTGGGTAACGTAACAAGCGTTAGCAGGTATGCGCCGCCGAAGCGAGCTCGGCGTATTTAGCGGCATGCTCGTGTTGCGCTCGCACGCACCGCGCCACCACGCTCCGCTCTGAACATCGGACTCCCTCATCATCATCATCCCGACCGACGAGCATACGGAACACCGCGCGTGAAACCGGATCGACAGCGTCGGATCGAGATCCGAGATCCGAAATCTGTGCGTGTGCGTGCTGTCTATATGCTGTTCATCAGAAATCAGAAGGAGTGGGCGAGCAAGAGCGCCCGCAGCATGAAGACTGACCAGCACGTGGATGGCAACGCGAAGCAGGCGAACGGAGCGCCCGAGACGTTTCAGATGCACGAGTGTACGAAACCACTAGGTAGCAACTCCACACTTGTGTGCGTGCGTGCGTGCGTGCGTGCGTGCGTGCGTGCGTGCGTGCGGGCGTGCGAGCGGGCGTGTGGTGTTGGTGTGAGTGTGTGCGTGCGTGCGTGCGTGTGTGCGAGCGGGCGTGTGGTGTTGGTGTGTGTGTGTGCGTGGACGTGCGTGTGTACGTGCGTGCGTGCGTGTGGTGTTGGTGTGTGTGTGTGCGTGGACGTGCGTGCGTGTGTGCGTGCGTGCG